>NC_092339.1:32370000-32522500 GCF_046630445.1 Rutidosis leptorrhynchoides | reverse complement strand
TTTTACTTTGGGCCAGAACTTATATTTTATGTGTTGGGCTGTTTTAAATTACTTGGGCCGTGACTTACTTGGGCTTGAGCAAGGGCTGCTGGCTTGTTATGATTTTCGATAGTCTTTAGGGGAAGATGCGAACGGGAATAAATAAATATCGAATTTATATAGAAACGTTAAAACAGAAATGGTGTCATGGCTTGAGAGTGTTTGTGGGTGAACGGAAGGTCACGGGTTCGAGTCCCGTCTTGGGTAGTTCAATTATTTTTAGTACTAAAAAGGTATAATTTAGTATCATTATCATTTTTATTATCATTATTATTATTATTATTATTATTATTATTATTATTATTATTATTATTATTATTATTATTATTATTATTATTATTATTATTATTATTATTATTATTATTATTATTATTATTATTATTTTTATTAGCTATTGTATTTAGGATTAGTATTGTAGTATTATCATTATTAGTAATATAAATATTAGAGAAATTATCATTTTTGAAAACTATCATTATTATTAAAATTTTCCTTATTATTTAAAGTATTATTTTTAAACTATTATTTTTATTTTATCATTAATATTAAAATGATTATTTTATTACTCTCATTATTATTAGTAGTATTATAAATATAAATATTATTATTACTATCTTTATGCTAGTATTATTATAATTAACATTTTGCAAACAAGAGAAATTTATATAAAATATAATTATTAAATAAGTACACTAATATTACATAATATTATGTTTTAACTAATACAGTATTATAACGTTGATTAAATTATATATCAACTAAGTATTATAACATATTAGAAGTATTAATAAATTATATAGGAATATTAATTGTAATACATAACAAAATAATATATAAATTCTTTCGATTACGAGTATATGTGTTAATGTATATATAAATGATATAGGTTCGTGAATCCGAGGCCAACCCTGCATAGTTTAGTTGATCAATGTCGTTATATGTATTTTTACTACAAAATACATTAGGTGAGTTTCATTTGCTCCCTTTTTAATTGCTTTTTCAATATATATTTTTGGGCTGAGGATACATGCGCTGCTTTTATAAATGTTTACGAAATAGACACAAGTACTTAAAATACATTCTACGTTGAGTTGTACCACTGGCATACTTCCCTGTAGCTTGGTAACTACTATTTACATGGGTATTGTAAACGCGAATCCTGTTGATAGATCTATCGGGCCTGACAACCCCAACTGGACTGGACGACCAGTATTCAACGATTGCACAGTACTTCGTTTCGGTGACTACACTTGGTACGGTGTAGTGAGATTTCATAATAAAGGGAATATGCGACGTGATTAAATGTTAAGTATGGTTACCAAGTGCTCAACCACTTAGAATGCTTTACATACACTTGCGAGTGTATTATGTTTATGATTATGAAATCTTGTGGTCTATTAAAATATTGAAATGATTGTTATGATAAACCTATGAACTCACCAACCTTTTGGTTGACACTTTAAAGCATGTTTATTCTCAGGTACGAATTAAGTCTTCCGCTGTGCATTTGCTCAATTTAAGGACATTACTTGGAGTCGATCATCGCAATGGGACCAAATGTTGATGACTTCGTCCAGGTGGATAAGGACGGGTCACTACAGGTGGTATCAGAGCGTTGGTCCTAGCGAACCAGGACTTGCATTAGTGTGTCTAACTGATAGTTGTTAGGATGCATTAGTGAGTCTGGACTTCGACCTTAGCTGCATATTATAGGTATTGTTTGTCATTCCTAGTGGAAAATTACCTGCTTATCATTCCTAAGTCTAGACACGACTTCCTGCACTTATTTGATAGATAGTGTACAGATAAATTCATATCTTAAGCGTATCTATTACTGTTGACTTTATCTGACACGTTTCCTTAAATCCCTTTGTAATCTACGGGATCTTCTGTACTATGTATAGGTATTCTATATAATTAGAATATTATCCGATATCCGAAATTCTTTTCATATCGAAAACCCTTTATCTACTCGTACGAAATGGAACTCACCACTAGTTCAAATTCCTCGGATTCCGATATGAAGTCTCACTTAAGCTCCAAAAGCAGCGTCACCAGAATGAATCAATCAATCAGCTATCCCCAATTCATCTGATGGGTTCGTAATATACTAAATCACTGGAGACAAGAAGAAGGTGATCCCTTCCATCCATCGAATTGCCCTCTTGGTAATGAACTTGAAGCGCTTACCGGTGAACCTGTTCGAGAAACCATTTTCTCTCTCATTTCTAGAGTATCTCGTCACGATTATATATTATCCCATATTTCGAATCTTATTCATCTGCTCGCTCCAACTGCCAATCATCCCGGTAAAATAGAAGAAGTCAACGAGCTTCGCGCTCGGGTAGTGGCTTTAGAAAATATGGTGCGAAGGTTACAAACACCAGCAGCATAATCAGTACCACCATCATCAACGGCAACAGTACCCTTATTACTCCCAATCACAACCGCGTCGTAAACCTCAACATCACAATCTGTATCTCGGATATCAACATCACACGCCTTAATATCACCATCTGTACTTCGAGTATGATCTTCGTTCTACGTATCGTTCTACATCGATTATCTTTGCTTTACGTATCGTTCTACCTCATTTATCGTCGCTCGACATGGCGATTATGTAATTTCTAAAGTATTAGAGATTATGTAATCTAGTATTAACGATAAATCAAATGAGTTTAATATCTTATTGACTCATTAAATCCATGATTACATCTGAAGAAAATATATATGTAAGTATATTTTCATAAAGATTGTAATTATAAAATTCTTTCGTACAAACTGTTAATGATGAAAATATTTTAACGGGTAGGTAGTACCCGAGGAATATTTAGATTTCACATTAATAAGTTACACTGTACATTCTTCGAATCTGATTCAACGGTCATTTACTATCCTACCTACAACTACCGATATACGTATCCGTTCACCATAGAACAACCATTTCCATTCAAATTACATATTTGGATTTTGACCTATCAGAATCCAACAATTGGCATAACGAAGAAAACATTGGACAAAATAAAAAGTGTTAGAAACAAGCAAATTAACTATGAAGAATTTTGTTAAGAATCCACGCTAACTGTTCCTAGCTAACTGTTCCCAGCTAACTGTTAATTTCGTATTACATTTTAATTATCGCAATTTAAATTATCGCAATTTTATTTATCGTCATTTAATTTCTGTTATTTTATTTTACGCACTATAAATAACGGGACACGTATACAAGGTTTCAACCTATCATATTGACCCATCTATATATAAATTTCGGAACAACCATAGACACTCTATATGTGAATGTTGGAGTTGGCTATACAGGGTTGAGGTTGATTCCAAAATATATATATGGTTTGAGTTGTGATCAATACTGAGACCGGTACACGGGTCACGATACGTATTAATTAATTCGAATATTATATATTAAATTATATATGAATGCATTGGACCATTGGATAATTGGACTATTGGACTGCTAACTTTGGACAATTAAAATGAATTAAAATACTGATTATAACATATGAAACTAAATAATTCTTCAAGTTTGCCACTTGATTTCATCTTAAACCTCATTTGAATCTTAACGATTCCAATCTATGTTCAAATCTTTCATGATTCTTGAAAACACCTCGATCGCGAGGATGAACCAACCGCACTTCATCTACGAAAGAAAATATTTATGCATATAGTTATGCACCGGGAAAAAAAAAACTCGGAAACTGAGTAAACGATTAACACGTATATGTACTAGCTCTTTTGGCGCTGTTATTACCGAAAATAACTTTGCAATTCCTTTTCAAATTAGCCAGTTTTGTCACAGCTCCAGCAAGTCAACTTCGATTTTTCGTTCGAAACAACCTTATTATAACCTTGATATATATGCGTGCTCATTCATTGTTACCAGAGAACCTTTTATATTTCACCATATTACCATCAGCGTTTAATCATCTAAAAACACAATTCTCCTGAAACCACCTCGGTTTGATAACCGATGATCCAGATCCATTAACTTTGAAAATGCTGACAAAGCAGCATGTTGTAAATGACCTAAATGGCCAAGAGTTTGATGATAAAGAATGAAGTGTTGGGAACGCTCGATAGAAAATTTGGTACTGAAAAACGGATTGAGCTAACCATGAAGGAGACCAAGGATAAATACAAGGACCAAACCCTATATTCAAAGAATCCATGTAATTCTGGATCCGATGAAATCTTTAGAGAATATCTTGCTCCGAAGTCATGTTAAAATCTTGCTAAAAAATTTTCTTCATCAACCTTCGAATTTAAATATTCTCGTCCGAAATTATATACCTCTTCGTGCTATCTGTATTCCATTATATTGGAAACTGCTGTAAAACGTAAGCATAAATTTTGAATGAATTCCTAGAGAAGTGTTGGGAATTGAAGCATGAATTAGTATAATATAATGACGCCCGACCAACGTGATTATATTACAGTAAGTCATGCTGAGTTTCTAATGAAACGTGATGATGATTCCCAGTAGATCATACCACCATCATGTTCCATGTTACACGACTCTTTCATTCTACTTAAGCTCTAAACAGATCAAGAAAATATACTCTTGATATTTCTATCCTTTCTATAATTTCAACAAATTTCTGATAAATCGTGCTATTACATTTTCTTTCTGATTAGAAGATTTTCTTTAAATTTCTTAAATTCCAGAAATCCATCATGACAAAAGTTAAATCTCTATCTCAACCTTTCGTAAAAGCTTCATTCGTACTCTTCGAATAATCGAATTGTTTTATCTATATTACTCAATGATGATAAAACTCTACTTATCAGCTCAAATTCTTCATGAAAACATTTTTATGGTTAGCCATAACTATCTCACTCAAATTTCGGGACGAAATTTCTTTAACGGGTAGGTACTGTCACGACCCGGAAAATTTCGACTAATTTTAAACCAAACTCTCGATACGATTTAATATTTTTGACACGATAAGCAAAGTCTGTTAGGTCATGTCTCCAAAATTTTGAACTGTTTTATATATTCAATTGACTTTCGACTGTTCTCGACGATTCACGAACAACTATTTGTAAATAGATATGTGTATATATAAATATATTTATACAATAACTTGAAATGTTATTAATTATTTGTATGAAATTGTTATTATAAATAATTATGTAAAATAACATAATAATGAAATTATTATTTTATTGTATATATATATATATATATATATATATATATATATATATATATATATATATATATATATATATATATATATGAATATTACTTGTAAATATATACAATAATATTAATTATATTTGATAAAACTCGTTATTTAAATATGTATATAGATACATATGTGTGTGTGTGTGTGTGTGTGTGTATAGATAATAATTAAAGTTTTAAAGTATATTAAATATAAATGATTTCGAGCTTAATTTGTCAAAGTTTGTATTACTTGGTTGACATTTCATTAGCGTTAATATAAATTTAACACCAGTTTATGAAAGATTAAAATAAAAGTTGGAGTGTAAATCGATTACGAAGATGTGAGATTTGTTAAAAATATTTTTACCTTTTTAAGTTTAAATATTCGTACTCCGTACATATAAATCGGAACAGAAAATAAATAATTTTTGAACCTTTTTGATCAGGTTTCAACAGTTAATGAGTGAAATAATTAAATATATTTAATCTAAAAATTTGGGAATTTTAGGAACACATTATATTTTAACTGTTTAGCAATGGACACGATAGTACTAAGGAATTTAAAGTGTCGGCAGATATATATTTCCAAATTGCACGTTTAAAATTAATGATTATTATTATATATTAATTATTATAGTTATCATTTACTATATTTGTTGTCCACTTTATATCTTATTAGATTCAATGTATCACAAGAACTATGAAAGCATATCATTGTTCTTCTTTTGTCCATTCAACTGCACTATATCTATTTATATATTATCATATGCATATACATATACATATTCTTATAACATGATTTCCTTACTCGACAATCATCCTTTCACCACCTCCACAACCTTCGGCCACCACCATAGCTCGCCGCCAACCACCACTAACCATCACTCCCCCTCTCTCTAACTCTCTTCCTCTCTTTTCGTTGAACCATCATTCACCACTTCTATTCTTTTTCTTGTTTACTATCAAACCCAAGCTTCATCACCACCTTAACCGTCGCTAATCACCACCAAATAACCACCTTTAAACCGACACCTTAATCCATCATCATTTTTCTCTTTCTACCCTCTTTCTACAAGAACTCAACCACACCATAAACTTGTTGTTGCTCGCTGCCATGTATATTTTTTGGTTACTGCAGCTACTACCATTTTCTGTTTCTGTCGAAGGGCAGCAGCCTTGTTGTTACCTCTTTTCGTGAACCATCGTACACCACACCCTCACCACCCTCTTCGTCAATCACCACACACCATTAAACCACCTCTCAACGATCATCTTTATCACTACCACACCATTGTAAATTTACTATTTCGGTTTCCTAACACGAACAAAACCCACCACATCTAACATCTCTCTCTCTATTCTCTTCTATGAACAACACCACCAACACTTGAAACCACCAGGATCCGTCACTACCGTGAGCACAACCAACATCATCATCTTCATCACCTCACGGCCATTATAACCACCATCTATTTTTCTTTCTTCTATCTCTATCTCTGGTCTCTACAAATCATGACTATTATCGCTGTTGTACTGCTGCAAACAACCGAAAATAACCAAACAGATAGTCACCTTATAAACCTGCTGCTACTTTTGTTTCTATCTGAATGATTCGAGAAAGAAACCCATTAAATGAAGATACATAACGATAGTGATGATGAATAGTAGAAAGAGGTCGATGGAAGTCTACTGTGTTTTTCTCTGGTGTTGCTACTGCTATGACGGAGAAGATGATGATGAAGAACTCATGAGATGAAGATGACGGCGGAAATCATGGAAACCACTTGAATGTTACGATTGTATTACTGTGATATTTTTTTTACTGGACTCTTGATTTTACTTTGGGCCAGAACTTATATTTTATGTGTTGGGCTATTTTAAATTACTTGGGCCGTGACTTACTTGGGCTTGAGCAAGGGCTGCTGGCTTGTTATGATTTTCGATAGTCTTTAGGGGAAGATGCGAACGGGAATAAATAAATATCGAATTTATATAGAAACGTTAAAACAGAAATGGTGTCATGGCTTGAGAGTGTTTGTGGGTGAACGGAAGGTCACGGGTTCGAGTCCTGTCTTGGGTAGTTCAATTATTTTTAGTACTAAAAAGGTATAATTTAGTATCATTATCATTTTTATTATCATTATTATTATTATTATTATTATTATTATTATTATTATTATTATTATTATTATTATTATTATTATTATTATTATTATTATTATTATTATTATTATTATTATTATTATTAGCTATTGTATTTAGGATTAGTATTGTAGTATTATCATTATTAGTAATATAAATATTAGAGAAATTATCATTTTTGAAAACTATCATTATTATTAAAATTTTCCTTATTATTAAAAGTATTATTTTTAAACTATTATTTTTATTTTATCATTAATATTAAAATGATTATTTTATTACTCTCATTATTATTAGTAGTATTATAAATATAAATATTATTATTACTATCTTTATGCTAGTATTATTATAATTAACATTTTGCAAACAAGAGAAATTTATATAAAATATAATTATTAAATAAGTACACTAATATTACATAATATTATGTTTTAACTAATACAGTATTATAACGTTGATTAAATTATATATCAACTAAGTATTATAACATATTAGAAGTATTAATAAATTATATAGGAATATTAATTGTAATACATAACAAAATAATATATAAATTCTTTCGATTACGAGTATATGTGTTAATGTATATATAAATGATATAGGTTCGTGAATCCGAGGCCAACCCTGCATAGTTTAGTTGATCAATGTCGGTGTATGTATTTTTACTACAAAATACATTAGGTGAGTTTCATTTGCTCCCTTTTTAATTGCTTTTTCAATATATATTTTTGGGCTGAGGATACATGCGCTGCTTTTATAAATGTTTACGAAATAGACACAAGTACTTAAAATACATTCTACGTTGAGTTGTACCACTGGCATACTTCCCTGTAGCTTGGTAACTACTATTTACATGGGTATTGTAAACGCGAATCCTGTTGATAGATCTATCGGGCCTGACAACCCCAACCGGACTGGACGACCAGTATTCAACGGTTGCACAGTACTTCGTTTTGGTGACTACACTTGGTACGGTGTAGTGAGATTTCATAATAAAGGGAATATGCGACGTGATTAAATGTTAAGTATGGTTACCAAGTGCTCAACCACTTAGAATGCTTTACATACACTTGCGAGTGTATTATGTTTATGATTATGAAATCTTGTGGTCTATTAAAATATTGAAATGATTGTTATGATAAACCTATGAACTCACCAACCTTTTGGTTGACACTTTAAAGCATGTTTATTCTCAGGTACGAATTAAATCTTCCGCTGTGCATTTGCTCAATTTAAGGACATTACTTGGAGTCGATCATCGCAATGGGACTAAATGTTGATGACTTCGTCCAGGTGGATAAGGACGGGTCACTACAATGAAGAACCTTGTCTTGATATTGGTATTCTCCTCTGGTTTTTTCCCCTGGTCGACGAAGTATCAGAAGGAGAAGAGAAAACAAGAAACAATTAAAATCGGGTTAAATGTTATTGGGTTCTATCTTATTTCGGATTATGGGCAACATCCCAACGGTTTGAAGTGTTAACGGGGAGCGAGTGGTCGCGGGTTCGAGTCTCGCATGTGACATTTCTTTTTATGATGGCTTTTGAAAGGGTATACTTATTATTTAATTTCTATTATTATTATTATTATTATTATTATTATTATTATTATTATTATTATTATTATTATTATTATTATTATTATTATTATTATTATTATTATTATTGTTATTATTAATTATTGTTATTATTACATGTATTATAATTAAGATTATTATTATTATGTATCATGAACATCCTTAGTATTATTATTATTGTTATTATTACTAATACAAGATTTAGGAATATTTATTATTATTGTTATTATTAAGATTATAATTATTATCATTTAGTAATGTTATTATCATTATTAATTTATCATCGTAGTATTACTATTATTATTATGATTATGATTAGGATTATTATTATTGTTATTATAAATTATGATTATGTTAAAATTGATGATATGATTACTAATATTATAATTTTAGTTATTATTACGTAATATCATTATGAATTAAAAGTATTATTATTATTATTAACATAAAGTATGATTACTATTATTATTATGATTAGGAGTATTATTACTATTATTACTATAAAAATAATATGAGTTATTATTATTTTCACTAATTTTAATATTAGTATCATTTTTATAATTATTAGGATTATTATTAATATTATTAACATCGGTATCATTATTATTAATAATTAATACTAGAATTATCATTTAACATTAAAATTAGTATTATTAATATTATGATTAATAACATTTCTATTAAAACCATCACATTGATTAAAATGATCATTATTATTAAAAATATTATTTTTATGAAAACTACCCTTTTTATATTATCATTATTATTAGAATTATCATTATTATTAAGTTTATTATTATTGCTATCATTATTATTATTATTATTATTAATAACTCGCTAATATCAAAACTATCATTTTTTTATAATTTTATATATAATGTATATAGTACATACACTATAATTATATTAATATCTCATATAACTATATACTAACATTATCTAGATCAATATTTACATGTAACAACTATTGATTTTCAAACATAATAATAAATATGTATATATACATACATACATATATATATATATATATATATATATATATATATATATATATATATATATATATATATGGTTATATATATTAATATAACTAATTGAATAGATATTAATCATTTTAAAATATAAATATATATAAAATAAATATATATAACACATAATTTAAGATATAATGTAAGTATATGTTTTTAAATAGAATTTAATATAAATCCTATATAACCACAAATATATAAATAATGTATATTAATAAATAAAATCATGTGATTTCCATTATACGTTTTAATATATATATACAAATGTTATAGGTTCGTGAATCCGAGGCCAACCCTGCACTTGTTCAATGTCGTCATATGTATTTTTACTACAAAATACATTAGAGTGAGTTTCATTTGCCTTTTTACCCTTTATATTTTTGGGCTGAGAATACATGCGAATTTTTTTTATAAATGTTTTACGAAATAGACACAAGTAATCGAAACTACATTATATGGTTGAATGATCGAAGCCGAATATGCCCCTTTTTGCTTGGTAACCTAAGAATTAGTAAACCGATATACTAATTAACGCGAATCCTAAAGATAGATCTATTGGGCCTAACGAACCCCATCCAAAGTACCGGATTCTTTAGTACTTCGAATTCGTTTTTATCATGTCCGAAGGATTTCCCAGAATGATAGGGGATATTCTTATATGCATCTTGTTAATGTTGGTTACCAGGTGTTCAATCCATATGAATGATTATTTTTGTCTCTATGCATGGGACGTATATTTATGAGAACTGGAAATGAAAATCTTGTGGTCTATTAAAATTATTAAATGATTATTTATGATAAACTAATGAACTCACCAACCTTTTTGGTTGACACTTTAAAGCATGTTTATTCTCAGGTACAAAAGAAATCTTCCGCTGTGCATTTGCTCATCTTAGAGATATTACTTGGAGTCATTCATGACATATTTTAAAAGACGTTGCATTCGAGTCATTGAGTTCGTCAAGAATATTATCAAGTCATTTATAGTTGAATATATTATGAAATAGTATGCATGCCATCAACTTTTGATGAAATGAAAGTTTGTCTTTTAAAAACGAATGCAATGTTTGTAAAATGTATCATATAGAGGTCAAGTACCTCGCGATGTAACCAATTGTAATGTATTCGTCCCGATAGATTTGGATGGGTTGTTATAGTTGGTATCAGAGCAGTGGTCTTAGTAAACAAGGTCTTGCATT
Source organism: Rutidosis leptorrhynchoides (assembly GCF_046630445.1). Lineage (NCBI taxonomy): Eukaryota > Viridiplantae > Streptophyta > Magnoliopsida > Asterales > Asteraceae > Rutidosis > Rutidosis leptorrhynchoides. Next base: position 32,511,327 of record NC_092339.1, on the reverse strand, counting down.
AGTGTATCTAACTGATAGTTGTTTAGATGCATTAGTGAGTCTGGACTTCGACCGTGTCTGCATGTCAAAAGTTTTGCTTATCATTTTGTGTCGAAAATTACATGCTTATCATTTTTAGTCTAGACACATCTTACTGCATTGATTGCATGAATAGTGTATAGACAAATTCATATCTTAGCGTATATGCTAATCCATATCTTAGCGTATCTGTTACTATAGACTTTACCTAACAGCTTCCGTAGATTCCTCCGTAACTTATGGGATTTTAGTATTATATATACATATGTAAATTATGCATTGCATGGTACTAATCTACATCATATAATCTATTTCTTATCGAAAATCCTTCATCTGATCGTACGAGATGAATCCCTCAACCAGTTCGAGTCCCTCAGATTCCGTTAGCTATTTCGATAGTTATTCCGACATCTATTCTGACATGGATATTCACTTAAGCTCCGGAAGCAGTGTCACCAGAATGAATCAACTAATCAGCCATCCCCAATTCATCTGATAGGTTCGTAGATGACTTAACCGGTGGAGATGCAAAGAAGGCGATCCTTTCCATCCCCCACATTCATCTCTTGGCAAAGAACCTGAAGCATTACCGGCGAACCCATTCGAAACACCATTTTCACACTCATTTCCAGAGTATTTTGCCACGATTATATTTTATCTAAAATTCTAAACCTTATTCATCCGCTCGTTCCAATCGACAATCATCCCGGAATAATAGAAGAAGTTAACAAACTTCGCACTCGAGTAATCAATTTGGAGAATATGGTGCAAAAATTTCCATCTTTAGTAACATCACCGACATCAACAGCACCACCAGTAACAGCACCAGTACCATCAATAATCCATGCCACAGCATCCCATTCTGTACCTCGAGTATGATCATCATTCTACATATCGTTCTACATCATTTATCTTCATTCGACATGGCGATTATGTAATCTCTAATGTTTTAGAGATTATATATTCTTGTTCTAACGGTTAATCAGATGAATTAATATCATATTAACTCATTAAATCATCATTACATCTGAAGAAAATATATATGTATATATAATTTCATAAAGATTGTAATTTAAAAATTCTTTTGTACAAACTTTTAATGGTGAAAACATTTTAACGGGTAGGTAATACCCGAGGAATGTTTAAATTTCACATAAATAAGTTACACCGTACATCCTTCGAATCTGATTCAACAGTCATTTACTATCCTACTTATAATCACCGATATACATATCTGTTCACCGCAGGATAACCATTTTCATTCAATTTCATATTTGGATTTTGACCCATCAGAATCCAACAAGTGGCATAATGAAGAAAACATTGGACAAAATAAAATTTGTTAGAAACAAACAAATAAAATATGAGAAAATTCTGTTAAGAATCCACGCTAACAAAATCCTAGCTAACTGTTCCTATCTAACTGTTAATTCCGTATTACATTTATTTATCGTAATTTAACTATCGCAATTTATATTCTCGCAATTTTATTTATCGGCATTTAATTTCTGTTATTTATTTTATGCACTTTAAATATCGGGACATGTATACAAGGTTTTGACATATCATATCGACCCATCTATATATATTATTTGGAATAACCATAGACACTCTATATGCAGTAATGCGGGAGTTAGCTATACAGGGCTGAGGTTGATTCTACAATAATATATATAGTTTGAGTTGTGATCGAGTCTGAGACATGTACACGGGCCACGATACGTATTAATTAATTCGAATATTATATATTAAATTATATATGAATTATTGGACTGTTAACTGTGGACTATCGACTGTGGACTAATGACATTGGACAATTAAAATGAATTAAAAAAATGCTTATAACATATGAAACTAAACATTTCTTCAAGTTTGCCACTTGATTTCATCTTAAACCTCATTTGTATCTTGGCGATTACAATCTGCGTTCAAACCTTTCATGATCCTTGAAAACACCTCAATCGAGAGGTTGAACCAACCACACTTCATCTACGGAAGAAAAGATTAATGCATATAGTTATGCACCTGAAAAACTCTCGGAACCTGAACAAACGTTTGACACGTATCTGTGCTAACTCCTTTGGCGTTGTTATTACCGAAAATAACTTTTCAATCCCTTTTCCAAATTAGCCAATTTTGTCACAGCTCCAGCAAGTCAACTTCGAGTTTTCGTTCGAAACAACCTTATTATCACCTTGATTTATATGCATGCTCTTTTATTGTTACCAGAGAACCTTTTATATTCCACCATATTACCAGCAGATGTACCAGCAACCTCGTCGCTCCTTGGCTTAAATCCCTCCGACAAATCACTATATTTATCTATTAAAGTCTCATCATGTACTCATCCGCATCTTGTAACAAGAATTGCCATACCAATTACCGGGAATCAGCAAATCTGTATTTTGAGTCTCACAACGTTTCCACATCAACAGTTATATGTATCCATATAACATTTATCTCTTAGAACTATGACTTTTCATTCTGAAATTCTGAAAAGCACCCTGTCTGCGAATTAATACTCTGAATTTTGAAAAGTTGAATGAAGCAACAAAAACTGTAAACGACCTCAACAGTCAAAAGTTGATGATAAAGAATTGTATGTTGGCAAAGCTCAGAAAAAGTTTGAAACTGAAAAACTGATTGAGCAAACTACGAAGGAGTCTCTGAACAAAACACAAGGACTAAACTTGTACATTAAGAATCTTGATGATTCTATTTCTGATGAAATCTTTAGCGAATACCTTGCTTTTGACTCCAAACTCTTGAGGACAAATTTTCTTCACCATCCTTCGATATTAGAAATTCCAAGATATCATCGTATCTTTCATTTTAAATGTCCTCCATATTTCTGAAGATATTTTCATAACTATTCTTATCTGAAATCATTAATCTCTTCATGCTATTAGTGTTACATCATATATAAACCGTTAGTTTCTATATTCTGTAAACTTTCGAGCTTAAAATATGAATGTTATTGAAGTAATGTTGGGAACTGATGCATGAGTTAGTATAATATAATGACACTTGATCAACGTGATTATATTAAGTAAGTCATGCTGAGTTTCTAATGAAACGTGATGATTCACAGACTCTAACATCATCATGTGCCATGTTACACGACTCTTGTATTCTATTTAAACTTCTAAAATATCAAGAAAATATTCCTTGATGATTCGGTCTTTTCCAGGGTATTCTGGTAATTTAATAAATCAAGATCGTGCCATTACCATTCCCTTCTTAGAACATTAACAATGTTCATTCTGAAACTTATATCCGCGAATTCTGGACCATTACAAGAGATTCCCAATCGCAAGAAGAAGAAACGAAGGGACAAAGCTCCGAAATAGAAAGTGGAGTATAAATCGCAGCAAATAGGAGGGAGTATTAACTGTGGATAACAATGATTATAGGAAACGGAAATAGGGACATTGAAATATAAGGGGAGATATAAAGTCCAATAACAACACAGAAATTACAGACCGTGTATATCAATGTTTATCGCAACATAAAAACACGGGAGAATTAAAAACACTATAACTCCAAGGGCGAAGTAAAAGAAAACAGATTCCTCCGGTGGAAGTTGGAAAAGGAGAATGATTGTTGCAATAGTCAGGATAAAGACAAGGATCAGAACTGGATTAAGCATTTTTACAATCTTGTGGATGTAAGAACCATGAAAGAAAGTATAGGAATGGTGAAAATTATGGAACGGGAAGAGTTTAATTTACAATGGAAATATCAGACGGAGAAATCGAGGCAGATCATCGTATTTAATTAGTGAGATCCTGATTTCCTAATTCGCCAAAGAATCAGATCTTATAGATTTCCAAGGATTTTCTTTTAAATACCTTGAATTTCGGAATTAAATCGTGATTACGTCAAAAATTATGGAAAATATCCATTTTCTCATCTCGATCTTTTGTGATAGCTTCATTCATACGCTTCGATTAATCAAATCATTTTACCCATATTACTCAATGATGATAAAACTCTATTTATCAACTCATATTCTTCATGAAAACATTTTTATTGTTAACCATGACCACCTTACTCAAATTTCAGGACAAAATTTCTTTAACGGGTAGGTACTGTGATGACCCGGGAATTTTCGATCAAATTTAAACTTAATCTTTATATGATTTCGATACGATAAGCAAAGTCTGTAATATTGGAGTCTCAAAAACTTTGAACTGTGTTCATGTATACATTTGACCATGACTAATCCCGATGATTCACGAACAATTGTTGTTAATAAAATATGTATATATAAATGTAATTATATATATAATAGTTTGAAAATATAAAATATAAAATAAACCATAGAAATAAATATGTAAAATAAGATACATGTTATCATATTTTATTAATATTTATTATATATATATATACATATATAAAAATTACTATCCAATATAAGTTATTACATAATATAAATTATAAATGATAACATCTATTATTAATACATTAAAATTTTATACAATAATAATATTACTCTCATTAATATAAGAAGTAGTAATGGTAATATATAGATATGGAGTGTGATAAATTTAAATTATTATAATATTATCATTTAATAATATTATTGTTATAAAACTTACAGATATTATTATTATTATCAATAATATAATTATTATTACCATTACATTATTATAAAGTGTTATTATTATTATTTATAATATTAAGAAGTATTATTATTATAGTTATATTTAATAACTAATGAGACTAAATACATATATGTATGTATGTATATATATATATATATATATATATATATATATATATATATATATATATATATATATATATATATTTAAATACAGTGTATATATATAATTATATATACAAATATATATATAGAATTTCAAGTTATAATATAAATGACATGTTATTATTATTACATTCATTATTATAAATATGTATATTAATATTAGCATTAAAACCAGTATTATTATTATTATTATTATTTATTATTATTAGATATTATTATTATTATTATTATTATTATTATTATTATTATTATTATTATTATTATCATTTTTAGTATTATAGTTATCATTATTATTTATTATCACTATTAATATAATTATTATTATTGTATCATTAATATTATTTTTATTTCAATTATTATTAGAATTTTTATTATTCTTAATAATATTAAAAGTATTATTTCTATTAATATATTATTTAACTATAAATACTAAATATAAAAAAAACAGTTAAATGGTACGAAATCTGATTAAATCTCTATCACTTTATATTTTTTTTGTTTGTTATTCCTTGGCTCAAAGATGCTGTCGACATATCTGCAATACAAACAAAATCCATCGTCCTTTGATTGCTATTACAATTATACACTTGCACGCTATAAAGATTACCCACTGCAATTCGTAACAGGAAGTTAATAGAAACCAAATCAGATTATTATTATTTTTTTTCACTCCTTACTCTGTACGTGTTAATTTTTTTTCAAAATCTTCAATTTGAAAAAGAAATCAAAAATGTGTTAAAACAGTTTTGTTAGGAATCCTTTGCTAAATATTTCTGCAAAATCTCAGGGTTCAATTCCTTTTAATGAGCTCAAATTTTTAAGTCAAAGTTATTTTTAAAAAAGTCAAACGAATCGTTCTTCATCAAATTCGTGATTGTTTCGATGTTTCTTGACCAATTGTGTAGTGACCCGAACTTTTCCATGTTTATATATATTAATTTAGATTGATATTTACATGATTAAATGTTTCCAACATGTTAAGCAATCAAACTTGTTAAGACTTGATTAATTGAAATATGTTTCATATAGACAATTGACCACCCAAGTTGACCGGTGATTCACGAACGTTAAAACTTGTAAAAACTATATGATGACATATATATGGATATATATATATTTAACATGATACTATGATAAGTAAACATATCATTAAGTATATTAACAATGAACTACATATGTAAAAACAAGACTACTAACTTAATGATTTTTAAACGAGACATATATGCATATATGTAACGATTATCGTTGTAAAGACATTTAATGGATATATATCATATTAAGAGATATTCATACATGATAATATCATGATAATATAATAATTTAAAATCTCATTTGATATTATAAACATTGGGTTAACAACATTTAACAAGATCGTTAACCTAAAGGTTTCAAAACAACACTTACATGTAACGACTAACGATGACTTAACGACTCAGTTAAAATGTATATACATGTAGTGTTTTAATATGTATTTATACACTTTTGAAAGACTTCAATACACTTATTAAAATACTTCTACTTAACAAAAATGCTTACAATTACATCCTCGTTCAGTTTCATCAACAATTCTACTCGTATGCACCCGTATTCGTACTCGTACAATACACAGCTTTTAAATGTATGTACTATTGGTATATACACTCTAATGATCAGCTCTTAGCAGCCTATGTGAGTCACCTAACACATGTGGGAACCATCATTTGGCAACTAGCATGAAATATCTCATAAAATTACAAAAATATGAGTAATCATTCATGACTTATTTACATGAAAACAAAATTACATATCCTTTATATCTAATCCATACACCAACGACCAAAAACACCTACAAACACTTTCATTCTTCAATTTTATTCATCTAATTGATCTCTCTCAAGTTCTATCTTCAAGTTCTAAGTGTTCTTCATATATTCCAAAAGTTCTAGTTTCATAAAATCAAGAATACTTTCAAGTTTGCTAGCTCACTTCCAATCTTGTAAGGTGATCATCCAACCTCAAGAAATCTTTGTTTCTTACAGTAGGTTATCATTCTAATACAAGGTAATAATCATATTCAAACTTTGGTTCAATTTCTATAACTATAACAATCTTATTTCAAGTGATGATCTTACTTGAACTTGTTTTCGTGTCATGATTCTGCTTCAAGAACTTCGAGCCATCCAAGGATCCGTTGAAGCTAGATCCATTTTTCTCTTTTCCAGTAGGTTTATCCAAGGAACTTAAGGTAGTAATGATGTTCATAACATCATTCGATTCATACATATAAAGCTATCTTATTCGAAGGTTTAAACTTGTAATCACTAGAACATAGTTTAGTTAATTCTAAACTTGTTCGCAAACAAAAGTTAATCTGTAACGACCCGGATTTTTCCGCTCGTTTTACACTTATAAGATTAATATTTACATAATTTAAACCTTACCAACATGATAAGCAATCCAAATTGTTGAAACTTATGTTTTTGAAAAGAGTTTTACACAACGTTTGACTGTCTAGTTTGACCGATGATATCACGAACTATATAACATATGATAATTATACGTTTGTGTATATATATGTATATATACATATTTAACATGATCTAAGGATGTTTTAATATCTCATTTTGTATTAATAACAATAAGTTATAAGTATATTTTGAAACTACTAACTTAAGTTTTCAAAACGATAACCATACGTAACGTTATTTGACATAAATACTTATGACCTATAATGTTTATACATATATCGTATAAGTAATGTATTTAATCACTTTTTAAGGACTTAAATACATAAAACAATATAAGTGTATTCACAAAAGATAGCTATATTTGAATTCTCATTCCATTTTTCACAAGATTTCTATACGTATATCTAGAGTATATGTACTCGTATCATACCTAGCTTCTATACGTATTTACTATTGGTATATACACATCAAATCACCACCAACCAGCCCTTGTTCATGCCCTATGTATAAGGTAACTACTTTTGTTATCTAGTATGACAATTTCACATGATTAAAAGATCTTTTCACAAAATTACAAACTTATACACCTTTTACACCACCATTTATACTCCATCCATTTTCAATTTTTGATTCATTTTTACCTCAAACCTCTAGCTAAAAACACACACACTTTTAAGAGCCTTAAACTCCATAACCATTCAGCTAATATCCATGAAGATCTAGCCATAAAAACATCACTTAAACACCATAAGAAAAACCTTACAAAAACACTTCAAGAATCCTTCCCAAGAACACAAGTTTACTTCCAATCTTTCATCCAATTCCATCACCCTTTTGGTTCTAGGTTTTTACTCCTCTTTTACAGCAACCTTGTCCAAGTAACTTGAGGTAGTAACCTTGTTCATAATTCTATTTGATTCATATATATATAGCTATCTTATTTTGTGGTATAAAATTTTAACAACAAGAACATAGTTTGAATGTTTTCAAACTTGTTTGCAAACTAAATAGATCCTTCTAACTTAACTTTTAAAATACTTCAAGACCTGTAATATAACTTAAATATATGCTAATTTAACAAGGTATAACTTGGTTTTTCAAAGAACACCTTAAAAACTGTTTTTACGACGTCGGAGTGCAACCGGGGGCTGTTTTGGGTTGGATAATTAAAAACCATCTTAAATTTTGAATTGGAGGTTTATATTCTGGAAAAATGATATTTCTTATGAATATGTTAACACATAAAAATTTCATGATTTAATTCAAAGTATAAGTATTTTTAGAAAAATGGTCATTAAATGATATTTTTGTAACAAAAATGATTAACTTCATAAGTTTCACTAAAATTTGACCTATGACCTGTGATTTCGAATACAAACTAAGGTATTTACAGTTCATAGTCTTATAGAGGAACTCGATCCAAGGAGATGGCAAGTTGAATCAACGTAAACGGAGTTGTAACGAAGAAACTATGACCAAAACGAGATCGGATATCTAAGACTAGTTTAGCTACGAAAATAATTGAAGAAAATTAAATAAATCACATCTTTCTAAAATAACATGATATTTTATATATATGTACTCATAATTTAATTTTATATGGTTCAGGATCACCCGTAAACAATACGAGAAGATTAATCATAAGATCCCATGATTGTACGCAACACGTCATTTGACAACACCGGTACTTTATGTACGCAACACGTCATTTGACAACACCGGTACCGTGGGTCAAGATTAATCTCGACCAATACATATACGATAGGGGTTTTATTTATTTCGTTGGGGGTTTATTAAACACCTAAAAATGAACCATTAAAATTGAATTACTAACATCGGACTGCTAACTACGGACTAAGGAATTATTAAAAGTATTAAAAGTATTATAAGTATATATATGTGACGATTGTTTAAAAAGAAAATGTATTGATATATTATATATGGATAGGTTCGTGATATCAATCGGAGACCAAGTCGAAATTATATATCTTCAAGGCAAAAGTGAGTATATAGTCCCACTTTTAAACTCTAAATATTTTGGGATGAGAATACATGTATTTTATGTTTTACGATATGGACACAAGTAATTGAAAAATATATTCTACGTTGAGTTGTACCACTGGCATACTTCCCTGTAGCTTGGTAACTACTATTTACAGCGGTATTGTAAACGCGAATCCTGTTGATAGATCTATCGGGCCTGACAACCCCAACCGGACTGGACGACCAGTATTCAACGGTTGCACAGTACTTTGTTTCGTGACTACACTTGGTACGGTGTAGTAAGATTTCATAATAAAGGGAATATGCGACGTGATTAAATGTTAAGTATGGTTACCAAGTGCTCAACCACTTAGAATATTTTTATTGAAATGTTTACATATGAAATCTTGTGGTCTATATTTATATCGCTGTCGGTATTAAACCTATATCTCACCAACTTTATGTTGACATTTTAAAGCATGTTATTCTCAGGTATGAATTAAGTCTTCCGCTGTGCATTAGCTCATACTAAGGATACTACTCGGGACCATTTAAGCCATGATTCAAAAACGTTGCATTCGAGTCATTGAAGTTCACTAGAGACTATTAATAAGTAAATGGTGGTTTAGGACATTTGGATATTATGAAATATTAGGCGATCATGTCAACAATCGATGTAATATTAGATTGTTTTTTTTTAGAATAAATGCAACGTTTGTAAAATGTTTCATATAGAGGTCAAGTACCTCGCGATGTAATCATATGTTATTGTATTCGTCCCTATGGATTGGGTCGGGTCGTCTCATGTGGTATCAGAGCGTTGGTCTTAGCGAACCAGGCCTTGCATTAGTGTGTCTAACTGGTAGTTGTTAGGATGCATTAGTGAGTCTGGACTTTGACCGTATCTACATGTCAAAAGTTTTGCTTATCATTTCTAATCGGAAATCATCTGTTTATCATCCTTAGGAAACTGCCTGCTTATCATTCTTAAGTCTAGACACGTCTTACTGCATTTAAGTGCATCGATAGTGTATAGACAAAATTCATATCTTAGCGTATCTGTTACTATAGACATTGCTTGACGTATTTCAAAAATTCTCCGTAATTCACGGGATTTTGGTATTATATATACATATGTAAATTATGTATTGAGGAGTACCAAACCCAATTTCTATAATCTATTCCATACCAAAAATTCATTTCTCCGACTATATAAGATGGATTCTTCATCCAGTTCGAATTCCTCCGACTTCGATAGCTACGCCGATATGGATTTCCATTCGAGCCCCGAGAACAGCGTCACCGGAATGGATCAACCAATTTCCCATCATCTATTCTGGATGAATTGGGGATGGGTTCGTAATATACTAAATCTCTGGAGGCAAGAAGAAGGTGATCCATTCCATCCACCAAATTGTCCTCTTAACGATGAACCTGAAGCACTTACCGGCGAACCTATTCGAAACACCATTTTCTCGCTCATTTCTAGAGTATCTCGTCATGACTACATACTATCCCATATTTCGAATCTTGTTCATTCGGTCGTTCCAACCGTCAATCATCCCGGTATAATAGAAGAAGTCAACGAGCTTCGCGCTCGGGTAGTGGCTTTAGAAAATACGGTGCGAAGGTTACAAACACCAGTAGCAGCACCAGCAGCATAATCTGTACCACCATCATCAACGCCGACAGTACTCTTGTCACTCCCAAAATCTCAACCTCACAAACTGTATCTCGGATATCAACATCACATACCTCAAAAACCTCATCGGAACTTCGAGTATGATCTTTGTTCTATATATTGTTCCACATTGATTATCATCGTTCTATGTATTGTTCTACATCATTTGTTTTCGTTCTACATAGCGATTATGTAATCTTTAATGTTTTAAAGATTATGTACTCCAATTCTAACCGAAAAATCAAATGAGTTTAATATCTTATTGACTCATTAAATTCATAATTACATCCGAAGAAAATATATATGCAAGTATATTTTCATAAAGATTGTAATTAAAAATTCTTTCGTACAAACTGTTAATGATGAAAAATATTTTAACGGGTAGGTAGTACCCGTGGAATATTTGGATTTCATATTAATAAGTTACACTGTACATTTTTCGAATCTGATTCAACGGTCATTTGTTATTCTACTTACAACCATGGATATACGTATCCGTTCACCCCAGAATAACCATTTCCATTTAAATTTCATATTTGGATTTTTACCTATCCGAATCCAACAAGTGGCATAAAGAAGAAACATTGGACAAATTAAAAATTGGTTAGAAACACACGAATTAACTATGATGAACATTGTTAAGATTCCACGCTAACTGTTTCGGCTAACTGTTCCTAGCTAACTGATTAACATTTAATTTATAGCAATTTACATTCTCGCAATTTTATTTATTGTTATTTAATTTCCGCACTTTATGCATTTTAAATAACGGGACGCGTATGCAAGGTTTCGACTTAACATATCGACCCATCTATATATATATTTCGGAACAACTGTAGACACTCTATATGTGAAGATGGGAGTTGGCTATACAGGGTTGGAGTTGATTCTAAAATATATATATGGTTTGAGTTGTGATCGACACTGAGACCGGTACACGGGTCACGATACGTATAAATTAACTCGGATATTATATATTTAATTTATATACGAATTTATTGAACCATTGGACAATCGGACTTTTGGACTGCTAACTTTGGACAATTAAAATGAAATAAAATGTTGATTATAACATACGAAACTAAAAAAATTCTTCAAGTTTGCCACTTGATTTCATCCTAAACCTCATTTGTACTTCGACAATTATAATCCTCGTTCAAATCTTTTCATGATTCTTGAAAACACCTCGATCGAGAAGTTGAACCAGCCGCACCTCGTCTACGGAAGAAAGATTTATGCATATAGTTATAAACCTGAAACTTTTGAAACCGAAGTTATCGTTAAAACTTATCCGCGTCAAATTCCTTATCATTCATTGGCAAAAACAACCTTACATTTCTCTTTTCAATATAAGTCGATTTTGTCAAAGCTCCACTTTGATTTCTCAGTAGGACTACTCTTATTATAACCTCGATATATATACCTTGTCCTTTCACCGTTGTTACCGGAGAACCTTTCATATTCCACGACATCATGTACCAGCAGCTTGTCATCTTTTTGGCGGAATCCGCAATTAGTATTTTAAAAATCTCGCAAAACTTCTCAGTCATACCTATAACGTCTATTCCTAAGGATTTCATACTCCGAAGGTGAAGTTTCTGAAAAACACCCTGAATTATGAAGTAGTTCTTTAAATGCTGATGAAGCAGCGAAAATTGTAAACGATTTTAAACAGTCAAAAGTTTGATGATGAAGCACAGTGGTTGATAAAACTCAGAAAAAGAGAAGAGTTGAAACCGGAAAACGGTTTGAGCAAAGTATGAAAGAGGTTGTGGATAAATCACAAGAACTGAATCTGCTTTCAAAGGATTCAAACGATTCAGTGCCTGCTGAAACCATTAGTAAAAACCCCACCCCTTATTCTAAACCTTTCCCGATGATATTCTTCATCATCATCTTATCTTAGATATTATAAGATATCTTCATATCTTCCGTTATTATATTCTCCATATTTCTGGAGATATTTTCACAACTATTCTTATCTGAGAATATTTATTTCTCCGTAATATCTGCGTTACAACATAAAAGAAACTGTGTTAGTTTCTAAGTTCTAAAACCTTCAAGTTTAAAATAGGAATGTTCTGAAGCAGTGTTGGGAACTGATGCATGAATTAGTATAATATAATGAAACTTGATCAACTTCATTATATTACAGTAAGTCATGTTAAGTTTCTAATGAAATGTGATGATTCACAGTACCATCATCATGTGCCATGTTACACGGCTCTTACATTCTATCCAATTCTCAAACATAATAGGAACATGTCATCCTGACAGTTCTATCTTTTTCGGGGTATTCTGGTAATTTGACAAATCAAAATTGTTCTATTACCATTTCTTTCTTAGAGCATTAGCTATACTCATTTCGAATCTCATATCTACAAATTCCGGACCATTACTCGCTTGACTCGAAGTCGGGAAGAGAAAATGAAAGTATGAAGCTTTGAAAAATAATGAAGAATACAAAGGCCGAAAATCACCCAGGATTTACAAACCGTGTATATCAATACGTATTGCAACGTAAAGACACGGGAGAATTAAAAACATTATAATTCTGAGGAAAGGATAGAAGTAAATAGATTCTTCTGGCGATAAATGAAAGAGAAGAATGAAAGATATGAAAGTTAGAAGTATAACAAGAATTAGAACGGGATGGAGCATTTAAAAGAATACTTTAAGGTATGAGTTGAAGGAGAAAGGATAGAAGATGTGAGTTGTGGAAATAAGGAAGAGAAGGAAGTGGATTTATAGCAAAATATTCGACAAAGAAATCGAAACAGATTGCCGCACTAAATCAAAGAAGATCTTGATCGCCAAAGAACCAAATCTTATTACGTAAGATATTCCATAAATTCCGGAAATCAATTCTAATCACGTTATCGGTTAAAACAATTCCATATTCACCCATTTCATTCTTTTGTGATAGCTTCACTCGTGCGCTTCACATGATCGAACCGTTTTATCCGTATCTTCCAATAATGATAAAACTCTATTATTACCTCATATTCGTCATGAAAACATTCCTATTGTTAATTATGACAACCTCTACCAAATTTCGGGACGAAATTTATTTAACGGGTAGGTAATGTAACGACCCGGATTTTTCCGCTCGTTTTACACTTATAAGATTAATATTTACATAATTTAAACCTTACCAACATGATAAGCAATCCAAATTGTTGAAACTTATGTTTTTGAAAAGAGTTTTACACAACGTTTGACTGTCTAGTTTGACCGATGATATCACGAACTATATAACATATGATAATTATACGTTTGTGTATATATATGTATATATACATATTTAACATGATCTAAGGATGTTTTAATATCTCATTTTGTATTAATAACAATAAGTTATAAGTATATTTTGAAACTACTAACTTAAGTTTTCAAAACGATAACCATACGTAACGTTATTTAACATAAATACTTATGACCTATAATGTTTATACATATATCGTATAAGTAATGTATTTAATCACTTTTTAAGGACTTAAATACATAAAACAATATAAGTGTATTCACAAAAGATAGCTATATTTGAATTCTCATTCCATTTTTCACAAGATTTCTATACGTATATCTAGAGTATATGTACTCGTATCATACCTAGCTTCTATACGTATTTACTATTGGTATATACACATCAAATCACCACCAACCAGCCCTTGTTCATGCCCTATGTATAAGGTAACTACTTTTGTTATCTAGTATGACAATTTCACATGATTAAAAGATCTTTTCACAAAATTACAAACTTATACACCTTTTACACCACCATTTATACTCCATCCATTTTCAATTTTTGATTCATTTTTACCTCAAACCTCTAGCTAAAAACACACACACTTTTAAGAGCCTTAAACTCCATAACCATTCAGCTAATATCCATGAAGATCTAGCCATAAAAACATCACTTAAACACCATAAGAAAAACCTTACAAAAACACTTCAAGAATCCTTCCCAAGAACACAAGTTTACTTCCAATCTTTCATCCAATTCCATCACCCTTTTGGTTCTAGGTTTTTACTCCTCTTTTACAGCAACCTTGTCCAAGTAACTTGAGGTAGTAACCTTGTTCATAATTCTATTTGATTCATATATATATAGCTATCTTATTTTGTGGTATAAAATTTTAACAACAAGAACATAGTTTGAATGTTTTCAAACTTGTTTGCAAACTAAATAGATCCTTCTAACTTAAATTTTAAAATACTTCAAGACCTGTAATATAACTTAAATATATGCTAATTTAACAAGGTATAACTTGGTTTTTCAAAGAACACCTTAAAAACTGTTTTTACGACGTCGGAGTGCAACCGGGGGCTGTTTTGGGTTGGATAATTAAAAACCATATTAAATTTTGAATTGGAGGTTTATAATCTGGAAAAATGATATTTCTTATGAATATGTTAACACATAAAAATTTCATGATTTAATTCAAAGTATAAGTATTTTTAGAAAAATGGTCATTAAATGATATTTTTGTAACAAAAATGATTAACTTCATAAGTTTCACTAAAATTTGACCTATGACCTGTGATTTGGAATACAAACTAAGGTATTTACAGTTCATAGTGTTATAGAGGAACTCGATCCAAGGAGATGGCAAGTTGAATCAACGTAAACGGAGTTGTAACGAAGAAACTATGACCAAAACGAGATCGGATATCTAAGACTAGTTTAGCTACGAAAATAATTGGAGAAAATTAAATAAATCACATCTTTCTAAAATAACATGATATTTTATATATATGTACTCATAATTTAATTTTATATGGTTCAGGATCACCCGTAAACAATACGAGAAGATTAATCATAAGATCCCATGATTGTACGCAACACGTCATTTGACAACACCGGTACTTTATGTACGCAACACGTCATTTGACAACACCGGTACCGTGGGTCAAGATTAATCTCGACCAATACATATACGATAGGGGTTTTATTTATTTCGTTGGGGGTTTATTAAACACCTAAAAATGAACCATTAAAATTGAATTACTAACATCGGACTGCTAACTACGGACTAAGGAATTATTAAAAGTATTAAAAGTATTATAAGTATATATATGTGACGATTGTTTAAAAAGAAAAGGTATTGATATATTATATATGGATAGGTTCGTGATATCAATCGGAGACCAAGTCGAAATTATATATCTTCAAGGCAAAAGTGAGTATATAGTCCCACTTTTAAACTCTAAATATTTTGGGATGAGAATACATGTATTTTATGTTTTACGATATGGACACAAGTAACTGAAAAATATATTCTACGTTGAGTTGTACCACTGGCATACTTCCCTGTAGCTTGGTAACTACTATTTACAGCGGTATTGTAAACGCGAATCCTGTTGATAGATCTATCGGGCCTGACAACCCCAACCGGACTGGACGACCAGTATTCAATGGTTGCACAGTACTTCGTTTCGTGACTACACTTGGTACGGTGTAGTAAGATTTCATAATAAAGGGAATATGCGACGTGATTAAATGTTAAGTATGGTTACCAAGTGCTCAACCACTTAGAATATTTTTATTGAAATGTTTACATATGAAATCTTGTGGTCTATATTTATATCGCTGCCGGTATTAAACCTATATCTCACCAACTTTATGTTGACATTTTAAAGCATGTTATTCTCAGGTATGAATTAAGTCTTCCGCTGTACATTAGCTCATACTAAGGATACTACTCAGGACCATTTAAGCCATGATTCAAAAACGTTACATTCGAGTCATTGAAGTTCACTAGAGACTATTAATAAGTAAATGGTGGTTTAGGACATTTGGATATTATGAAATATTAGGCGATCATGTCAACAATCGATGTAATATTAGATTGTTTTTTTTTAGAATAAATGCAACGTTTGTAAAATGTTTCATATAGAGGTCAAGTACCTCGCGATGTAATCATATGTTATTGTATTCGTCCCTATGGATTGGGTCGGGTCGTCTCATAATCCTTCTAACTTGACTTTTAAAATCAACTAAACACATGTTCTATATCTATATGATATGCTAACTTAATGATTTAAAACCTGAAAACACGAAAAACACCGTAAAACCGGATTTACGCCGTCGTAGTAACACCGCGGGCTGTTTTGGGTTAGTTAATTAAAAACTATGATAAACTTTGATTTAAAAGTTGTTATTCTGAGAAAATGATTTTTATTATGAACATGAAACTATATCCAAAAATTATGGTTAAACTCAAAGTGGAAGTATGTTTTCTAAAATGGTCATCTAGACGTCGTTCTTTCGACTGAAATGACTACCTTTACAAAAACGACTTGTAACTTATTTTTCCGACTATAAACCTATACTTTTTCTGTTTAGATTCATAAAATAGAGTTCAATATGAAACCATAGCAATTTGATTCACTCAAAACGGATTTAAAATGAAGAAGTTATGGGTAAAACAAGATTGGATAATTTTTCTCATTTTAGCTACGTGAAAATTGGTAACAAATCTATTCCAACCATAACTTAATCAACTTGTATTGTATATTATGTAATCTTGAGATACCATAAACACGTATACAATGTTTCGACCTATCATGTCGACACATCTATATATATTTCGGAACAACCATAGACACTCTATATGTGAATGTTGGAGTTAGCTATACAGGATTGAGGTTGATTCCAAAATATATATAGTTTGAGTTGTGATCAATACTGAGATACGTATACACTGGGTCGTGGATTGATTCAAGATAATATTTATCGATTTATTTCTGTACATCTAACTGTGGACAACTAGTTGTAGGTTACTAACGATGACAGCTGACTTAATAAACTTAAAACATCAAAATATATTAAAAGTGTTGTAAATATATTTTGAACATACTTTGATATATATGTATATATTGTTATAGGTTCGTGAATCAACCAGTGGCCAAGTCTTACTTCCCGACGAAGTAAAAATCTGTGAAAGTGAGTTATAGTCCCACTTTTAAAATCTAATATTTTTGGGATGAGAATACATGCAGGTTTTATAAATGATTTACAAAATAGACACAAGTACGTGAAACTACATTCTATGGTTGAATTATCAAAATCGAATATGCCCCTTTTTATTAAGTCTGGTAATCTAAGAATTAGGGAACAGACACCCTAATTGACGGGAATCCTAAAGATAGATCTATTGGGCTTAACAAACCCCATCCAAAGTACCGGATGCTTTAGTACTTCGAAATTTATATCATATCCGAAGGGTGTCCCGGAATGATGGGGATATTCTTATATATGCATCTTGTTAATGTCGGTTACCAGGTGTTCACCATATGAATGATTTTTATCTCTATGTATGGGATGTGTATTGAAATATGAAATCTTGTGGTCTATTATCATGATTTGATATATATAGGTTAAACCTATAACTCACCAACATTTTTGTTGACGTTTTAAGCATGTTTATTCTCAGGTGATTATTAAGAGCTTCCGCTGTCGCATACTTAAATAAGGACGAGATTTGGAGTCCATGCTTGTATGATATTGTGTAAAAACTGCATTCAAGAAACTTATTTTGTTGTAACATATTTGTATTGTAAACCATTATGTAATGGTCGTGTGTAAATAGGATATTTTAGATTATCATTATTTGATAATCTACGTAAAGCTTTTTAAACCTTTATTGATGAAATAAAGGTTATGGTTTGTTTTAAATTGAATGCAGTCTTTGAAAAACGTCTCATATAGAGGTCAAAACCTCGCAACGAAATCAATTAATATGGAACGTTTTTAATCAATAAGAACGGGACATTTCAGTTGGTATCAGAGCGTTGATCTTAGAGAACCAGAATTTTGCATTAGTGTGTCTTATCGAGTTTGTTAGGATGCATTAGTGAGTCTGGACTTCGACCGTGTTTACTTGAAAAATGATTGCTTAACAAATTTTGTTGGAAACTATATATTTTTAACATGTGAATATTATGTGATATATTAATCTCTTAACGCGTTTGATATTATGTGATTGATGTCTACCTCTAGAACAAGTCTCATTGACTCACCTAATAATAAAAAAGAGTCAAATATAACTTGGAATGATTCGTGAACTGATTCACAAGTTCCCGAAGAGGAACCGGAAGAAGAGTCAGAACCGGAAGAAGAATCGGAACCGGAAGAAGAATCGGAACCGGAAGAAGAATCAGAACCGGATGAAGAAATAGAACCGGTGGGGGAAATAATAAAACGGTTAAGTAAAAGAAAATCCTCAACCAACCGACCAAGGTTAATTATGGTCAATGGTGTTTCCGCCAAGGAAGCAAAATATTGGGAGGATTACCAATTCTCCGATGAATCGGATTCTGACGAGAATTCCGATGATGTTATAGAAATTACCCCAACTGAATTTAAAAAGGCAAAAGAAAATAATAAGGGAAAGGGTATAAAAATAGAGAAATCTAATTCCAACCCCGATGAACTTTATATATATCGTCAACCCCCGAAGTCCTTAAGTTGTAACAATGACCCGGGAACCTCTAAACCACCAGGTTTTTCTAAACCAATGTGGAAAACGACGGCTCGTATTAGGGGAACATCATATATCCCTAGAAACTTGGCAAAACGAACCAAAACCGAAGAAGAAGAAGAAGCAAGCGAGTCAGAATAAGATAGTTGTATTCGTGTGGTGTAATATATGTAATATAGCGTGCTTATGCTTTATGATATATGTAAAAATTGCTTGTATTAATAAGTATTTTTTTTATGAATCTAACTCTTGTCTATTTTACAGTATAAAAACACAAAATGGATAGACAACCCAATATTTTAAGAGACCTACCCGGAGACATGATTGATGAAATCTTGTCTAGAGTCGGTCAGAATTCTTCGGCACAACTATTTAAGGCGAGATCAGTTTGTAAGACATTCGAAGAACGTTCCAAGAATGCCTTGGTTTATAAAAGGCTTTCGTTTGAAAGATGGGGGATATCACATTGGGAAATCCATAAGTTACGATGTGTTTACTTTGACGCATATATTGCGGGGAACCCAAATGCTATTTTACGCAATGGGTTAAGAAATTATTTTGACTCAATATATCCGAATATTGGACTTCGTGATTTAGAAAAAGCGGCTAACATGCAACATAAAGAAGCATGTTATGCTTACGGATTAGTAATGTTCGCTTCTCACCAAAGTGAGAACAAGAACATTGGGCTACAACTATTAAACAAAACGTTCCCACAAGTGACGGAGTCGGTAATTGGGGTAAAAAATGAGGTTTTTAGATTGTTACGGGACTGTTGGACATTACGTAACCCTCGTCCCTTTGATGACGTTACAACACGATGTCTTATCAACGGCCATAACGGTTATGTTCCACAAAACCAAGGATGGGAAGTAATCCTAGTAAAACCAGAATGCATGACTTGTTTCTGGACGTATGAATTACGTGTCTTTATTGCCTTTGCTGAACAACTTGTGTACTAGCTAGAATTATCTTCACAACCATCTTGTATCAAATTTATTGTGTGCTATATTTCATGCTATATGTAAAATAAGCGGTATTGTAAGTTTGTAAATTATTGTGTAAATGTTTGAACGCGAAATATTATTATAATCAGTTTTTCATATAGAATTGTAGTAGTTGAATTGTATATTAGCTACTAAGTATGAACTTAACGGGTAGGTACTACCCGAATTTAAACTTATAAAATGCTAATATGAAGAAAAAGCTTTTATAAATGAGTTCATATTATGCTACGAAATACTATTAACTACTCTTAATATTCTGTATGATTAACTTGTTCCATTTGACTATTTTGAAGGAAATGGCACCGACTACTCGACACACCGTGAATATGAATGAAGAGGAATTCCGTACTTTTCTAGCTTCAAACATAGCCGCAGTACAGGCTGCGCTACATACCAACAATAACCTTGGATCTAGCAGTACAGGAAATCGTGTAGGATACACCTACAAAGAATTCACTGCCTGCAAACCTTTGGAATTTGATGGAACCGAAGGACCGATCGGATTGAAACGGTGGACCGAGAAGGTCGAATCGGTGTTTGCCATAAGTAAGTGTACTGAAGAGGACAAAGTGAAGTATGCTACGCATACCTTCACAGGTTCTGCGTTAACATGGTGGAATACCTATCTAGAGCAAGTGGGACAAGACGATGCGTACGCACTACCGTGGTCAGCATTCAAGCACTTGATGAACGAGAAGTACCGTCCCAGAACCGAGGTCAATAAGCTCAAGACAGAACTTAGAGGGTTACGAACCCAAGGATTTGATATTACCACGTACGAAAGACGATTCACAGAATTGTGCCTATTGTGTCCGGGAGCGTTCGAAGATGAGGAAGAGAAGATCGACGCGTTTGTGAAAGGATTACCGGAAAGAATCCAAGAAGATATAAGTTCACACGAGCCCGCCTCCATACAACAGGCATGTAGAATGGCTCACAAACTAGTGAACCAGATTGAAGAAAGAATTAAAGAACAGACTGCTGAAGAGACCAATGTGAAGCAAGTCAAAAGAAAGTGGGAGGAAAACGGTGATAAGAATCACCAATACAACAACAACAGCAATTACAACAATAATCGCAACAATTATCCCAGCAATCGCAACATCAATCGCGACTACAACAAACGGCCCAACAACAACAACAACAACAACAACAGCAACTACAACAATCATCCCAACAACAATAATAACCGCAACAACAACAACAATCAGAAGCAGCTATGCCAAAGGTGTGAAAAGTATCACTCGGGGTTCTGCACCAAATTTTGCAACAAGTGTAAAAGAAATGGTCATATCGCGGCGAAGTGTGAGGTCTTCGGACCAGGGGTTAATAGAATGAAAGGAACAAATGGTGTCGGAATGAGTAATGGCGGAGCAAGTAGTGTCGGAGCAAGTTATGCCAATGTAGTTTGTTATAAATGTGGAAAACCGGGCCACATTATTAGAAATTGCCCGAACCAGGAGAACACGAATGGACAAGGCCGCGGAAGAGTTTTCAATATTAATGCAGCAGAGGCACAGGAAGACCCGGAGCTTGTTACGGGTACGTTTCTTATTGACAATAAACCTGCTTACGTTCTATTTGATTCGGGTGCGGATAGAAGCTATATGAGTAGAGATTTTTGTGCTAAATTAAGTTGTCCATTGACGCCTTTGGATAGTAAATTTTTACTCGAATTAGCAAATGGTAAATTAATTTCAGCAGATAATATATGTCGGAATCGAGAAATTAAACTGGTTAGCGAAACATTTAAGATTGATTTGATACCAGTAGAGTTAGGGAGTTTTGATGTGATAATCGGTATGGACTGGTTGAAAGAAGTGAAAGCAGAGATCGTTTGTTACAAAAATGCAATTCGCATTATACGAGAAAAAGGAAAACCCTTAATGGTGTACGGAGAAAAGGGCAACACGAAGCTACATCTTATTAGTAATTTGAAGGCACAAAAACTAATAAGAAAAGGTTGCTATGCTGTTCTAGCACACGTCGAGAAAGTACAAATTGAAGAAAAGAGCATCAATGATGTTCCCATTGCAAAAGAATTTCCCGATGTATTTCCGAAAGAATTACCGGGATTACCCCCACATCGATCCGTTGAATTTCAAATAGATCTTGTACCAGGAGCTGCACCAATAGCTCGTGCTCCTTACAGACTCGCACCCAGCGAGATGAAAGAACTGCAAAGCCAATTACAAGAACTTTTAGAGCGTGGTTTCATTCGACCAAGCACATCACCGTGGGGAGCTCCTGTTTTGTTTGTCAAGAAGAAAGATGGTACATTCAGGTTGTGTATCGACTACCGAGAGTTGAACAAACTTACCATCAAGAACCGCTACCCACTACCGAGAATCGACGACTTATTTGATCAACTACAAGGCTCGTCTGTTTATTCAAAGATTGACTTACGTTCCGGGTATCATCAAATGCGGGTGAAAGAAGATGATATTCCAAAGACTGCTTTCAGAACACGTTACGGTCATTACGAGTTTATGGTCATGCCATTTGGTTTAACTAATGCACCAGCTGTGTTCATGGACCTTATGAACCGAGTGTATGGACCATACCTTGACAAGTTTGTCATTGTTTTCATTGATGACATACTTATTTACTCAAAGAATGACCAAGAACACGGTGAACATTTGAGAAAGGTGTTAGAAGTATTGAGGAAGGAAGAATTGTACGCTAAGTTTTCAAAGTGTGCATTTTGGTTGGAAGAAGTTCAATTCCTCGGTCACATAGTGAACAAAGAAGGTATTAAGGTGGATCCGGCAAAGATAGAAACTGTTGAAAAGTGGGAAACCCCGAAAACTCCGAAACACATACGCCAGTTTTTGGGACTAGCTGGTTACTACAGAAGGTTCATCCAAGACTTTTCCAGAATAGCAAAACCCTTGACTGCATTAACGCATAAAGGGAAGAAATTTGAATGGAATGATGAACAAGAGAAAGCGTTTCAGTTATTGAAGAAAAAGCTAACTACGGCACCTATATTGTCATTGCCTGAAGGGAATGATGATTTTGTGATTTATTGTGACGCATCAAAGCAAGGTCTCGGTTGTGTATTAATGCAACGAACGAAGGTGATTGCTTATGCGTCTAGACAATTGAAGATTCACGAACAAAATTATACGACGCATGATTTGGAATTAGGCGCGGTTGTTTTTGCATTAAAGACTTGGAGGCACTACTTATATGGGGTCAAAAGTATTATATATACCGACCACAAAAGTCTTCAACACATATTTAATCAGAAACAACTGAATATGAGGCAGCGTAGGTGGATTGAATTATTGAATGATTACGACTTTGAGATTCGTTACCACCCGGGGAAGGCAAATGTGGTAGCCGATGCCTTGAGCAGGAAGGACAGAGAACCCATTCGAGTAAAATCTATGAATATAATGATTCATAATAACCTTACTACTCAAATAAAGGAGGCGCAACAAGGAGTTTTAAAAGAGGGAAATTTAAAGGATGAAATACCCAAAGGATCGGAGAAGCATCTTAATATTCGGGAAGACGGAACCCGGTATAGGGCTGAAAGGATTTGGGTACCAAAATTTGGAGATATGAGAGAAATGGTACTTAGAGAAGCTCATAAAACCAGATACTCAATACATCCTGGAATGGGGAAGATGTACAAGGATCTCAAGAAACATTTTTGGTGGCCGGGTATGAAAGCCGATGTTGCTAAATACGTAGGAGAATGTTTGACGTGTTCTAAGGTAAAAGCTGAGCATCAGAAACCATCAGGTCTACTTCAACAACCCGAAATCCCGGAATGGAAATGGGAAAATATTACCATGGATTTCATCACTAAATTGCCAAGGACTGCAAGTGGTTTTGATACTATTTGGGTAATAGTTGATCATCTCACCAAATCAGCACACTTCCTACCAATAAGAGAAGATGACAAGATGGAGAAGTTAGCACGACTGTATTTGAAGGAAGTCATCTCCAGACATGGAATACCAATCTCTATTATCTCTGATAGGGATGGCAGATTTATTTCAAGATTCTGGCAGACATTACAGCAAGCATTAGGAACTCGTCTAGACATGAGTACTGCCTATCATCCACAAACTGATGGGCAGAGCGAAAGGACGATACAAACGCTTGAAGACATGCTACGAGCATGTGTTATTGATTTCGGAAACAGTTGGGATCGACATCTACCGTTAGCAGAATTTTCCTACAACAACAGCTACCATTCAAGCATTGAGATGGCGCCGTTTGAAGCACTTTATGGTAGAAAGTGCAGGTCTCCGATTTGTTGGAGTGAAGTGGGGGACAGACAAATTACGGGTCCGGAGATTATACAAGAAACTACCGAGAAGATCATCCAAATTCAACAACGATTGAAAACCGCCCAAAGTCGACAAAAGAGCTACGCTGACATTAAAAGAAAAGATATAGAATTTGAAATTGGAGAGATGGTCATGCTTAAAGTTGCACCTTGGAAAGGCGTTGTTCGATTTGGTAAACGAGGGAAATTAAATCCAAGGTATATTGGACCATTCAAGATTATTGATCGTGTCAGACCAGTAGCTTACCGACTTGAGTTACCTCAACAACTCGCAGCTGTACATAACACTTTCCACGTCTCGAATTTGAAGAAATGTTTTGCTAAAGAAGATCTCATTATTCCGTTAGATGAAATCCAAATCAACGAAAAACTTTAATTCATCGAAGAACCCGTCGAAATAATGGATCCTGAGGTTAAAAGACTTAAGCAAAACAAGATACCAATTGTTAAGGTTCGATGGAATGCTCGTAGAGGACCCGAGTTCACCTGGGAGCATGAAGATCAGATGAAGAAGAAATACCCGCATCTATTTCCAGAAGATTCGTCAACACCTTCAACAGCTTAAAATTTCGGGACGAAATTTATTTAACGGGTAGGTACTGTAGTGACCCGAACTTTTCCATGTTTATATATATTAATTTAGATTGATATTTACATGATTAAATGTTTCCAACATGTTAAGCAATCAAACTTGTTAAGACTTGATTAATTGAAATATGTTTCATATAGACAATTGACCACCCAAGTTGACCGGTGATTCACGAACGTTAAAACTTGTAAAAACTATATGATGACATATATATGGATATATATATATATTTAACATGATACTATGATAAGTAAACATATCATTAAGTATATTAACAATGAACTACATATGTAAAAACAAGACTACTAACTTAATGATTTTTAAACGAGACATATATGTAACGATTATCGTTGTAAAGACATTTAATGGATATATATCATATTAAGAGATATTCATACATGATAATATCATGATAATATAATAATTTAAAATCTCATTTGATATTATAAACATTGGGTTAACGACATTTAACAAGATCGTTAACCTAAAGGTTTCAAAACAACACTTACATGTAACGACTAACGATGACTTAACGACTCAGTTAAAATGTATATACATGTAGTGTTTTAATATGTATTTATACACTTTTGAAAGACTTCAATACACTTATCAAAATACTTCTACTTAACAAAAATGCTTACAATTACATCCTCGTTCAGTTTCATCAACAATTCTACTCGTATGCACCCGTATTCGTACTCGTACAATACACAGCTTTTAGATGTATGTACTATTGGTATATACACTCTTATTGATTAAAAACGTTCCATATTAATTGATTTCGTTGCGAGGTTTTGACCTCTATATGAGACGTTTTTCAAAGACTGCATTCAATTTAAAACAAACCATAACCTTTATTTCATCAATAAAGGTTTAAAAAACTTTACGTAGATTATCAAATAATGATAATCTAAAATATCCTATTTACACACGACCATTACATAATGGTTTACAATACAAATATGTTACAACAAAATAAGTTTCTTGAATGCAGTTTTTACACAATATCATACAAGCATGGACTCCAAATCTCGTCCTTATTTAAGTATGCGACAGCGGAAGCTCTTAATAATCACCTGAGAATAAACATGCTTAAAACGTCAACAAAAATGTTGGTGAGTTATAGGTTTAACCTATATATATCAAATCATGATAATAGACCACAAGATTTCATATTTCAATACACATCCCATACATAGAGATAAAAATCATTCATATGGTGAACACCTGGTAACCGACATTAACAAGATGCATATATAAGAATATCCCCATCATTCCGGGACACCCTTCGGATATGATATAAATTTCGAAGTACTAAAGCATCCGGTACTTTGGATGGGGTTTGTTAAGCCCAATAGATCTATCTTTAGGATTCGCGTCAATTAGGGTGTCTGTTCCCTAATTCTTAGATTACCAGACTTAATAAAAAGGGGCATATTCAATTTTGATAATTCAACCATAGAATGTAGTTTCACGTACTTGTGTCTATTTTGTAAATCATTTATAAAACCTGCATGTATTCTCATCCCAAAAATATTAGATTTTAAAAGTGGGACTATAACTCACTTTCACAGATTTTTACTTCGTCGGGAAGTAAGACTTGGCCACTGGTTGATTCACGAACCTATAACAATATATACATATATATCAAAGTATGTTCAAAATATATTTACAACACTTTTAATATATTTTGATGTTTTAAGTTTATTAAGTCAGCTGTCATCGTTAGTAACCTACAACTAGTTGTCCACAGTTAGATGTACAGAAATAAATCGATAAATATTTTCTTGAATCAATCCACGACCCAGTGTATACGTATCTCAGTATTGATCACAACTCAAACTATATATATTTTGGAATCAACCTCAACCCTGTATAGCTAACTCCAACATTCACATATAGAGTGTCTATGGTTGTTCCGAAATATATATAGATGTGTCGACATGATAGGTCGAAACATTGTATACGTGTTTATGGTATCTCAAGATTACATAATATACAATACAAGTTGATTAAGTTATGGTTGGAATAGATTTGTTACCAATTTTCACGTAGCTAAAATGAGAAAAATTATCCAATCTTGTTTTACCCATAACTTCTTCATTTTAAATCCGTTTTGAGTGAATCAAATTGCTATGGTTTCATATTGAACTCTATTTTATGAATCTAAACAGAAAAAGTATAGGTTTATAGTCGGAAAAATAAGTTACAAGTCGTTTTTGTAAAGGTAGTCATTTCAGTCGAAAGAACGACGTCTAGATGACCATTTTAGAAAACATACTTCCACTTTGAGTTTAACCATAATTTTTGGATATAGTTTCATGTTCATAATAAAAATCATTTTCTCAGAATAACAACTTTTAAATCAAAGTTTATCATAGTTTTTAATTAACTAACCCAAAACAGCCCGCGGTGTTACTACGACGGCGTAAATCCGGTTTTACGGTGTTTTTCGTGTTTCCAGGTTTTAAATCATTAAGTTAGCATATCATATAGATATAGAACATGTGTTTAGTTGATTTTAAAAGTCAAGTTAGAAGGATTAACTTTTGTTTGCGAACAAGTTTAGAATTAACTAAACTATGTTCTAGTGATTACAAGTTTAAACCTTCGAATAAGATAGCTTTATATGTATGAATCGAATGATGTTATGAACATCATTACTACCTTAAGTTCCTTGGATAAACCTACTGGAAAAGAGAAAAATGGATCTAGCTTCAACGGTGAAATGTCCCGTTCTTATTGATTAAAAACGTTCCATATTAATTGATTTCGTTGCGAGGTTTTGACCTCTATATGAGACGTTTTTCAAAGACTGCATTCATTTTAAAACAAACCATAACCTTTATTTCATCAATAAAGGTTTAAAAAGCTTTACGTAGATTATCAAATAATGATAATCTAAAATATCCTGTTTACACACGACCATTACATAATGGTTTACAATACAAATATGTTACAACAAAATAAGTTTCTTGAATGCAGTTTTTACACAATATCATACAAGCATGGACTCCAAATCTTGTCCTTATTTAAGTATGCGACAGCGGAAGCTCTTAATAATCACCTGAGAATAAACATGCTTAAAACGTCAACAAAAATGTTGGTGAGTTATAGGTTTAACCTATATATATCAAATCATAATAATAGACCACAAGATTTCATATTTCAATACACATCCCATACATAGAGATAAAAATTATTCATATGGTGAACACCTGGTAACCGACATTAACAAGATGCATATATAAGAATATCCCCATCATTCCGGGACACCCTTCGGATATGATATAAATTTCGAAATACTAAAGCATCCGGTACTTTGGATGGGGTTTGTTAAGCCCAATAGATCTATCTTTAGGATTCGCGTCAATTAGGGTGTCTGTTCCCTAATTCTTAGATTACCAGACTTAATAAAAAGGGGCATATTCGATTTTGATAATTCAACCATAGAATGTAGTTTCACGTACTTGTGTCTATTTTGTAAATCATTTATAAAACCTGCATGTATTCTCATCCCAAAAATATTAGATTTTTAAAAGTGGGACTATAACTCACTTTCACAGATTTTTACTTCGTCGGGAAGTAAGATTTGGCCACTGGTTGATTCACGAACCTATAACAATATATACACGTATATCAAAGTATGTTCAAAATATATTTACAACACTTTTAATATATTTTGATGTTTTAAGTTTATTAAGTCAGCTGTCCTCGTTAGTAACCTACAACTAGTTGTCCACAGTTAGATGTACAGAAATAAATCGATAAATATTATCTTGAATCAATCCACGACCCAGTGTATACGTATCTCAGTATTGATCACAACTCAAACTATATATATTTTGGAATCAACCTCAACCCTGTATAGCTAACTCCAACATTCACATATAGAGTGTCTATGGTTGTTCCGAAATATATATAGATGTGTCGACATGATAGGTCGAAACATTGTATACGTGTCTATGGTATCTCAAGATTACATAATATACAATACAAGTTGATTAAGTTATGGTTGGAATAGATTTGTTACCAATTTTCACGTAGCTAAAATGAGAAAAATTATCCAATCTTGTTTTACCCATAACTTCTTCATTTTAAATCCGTTTTGAGTGAATCAAATTGCTATGGTTTCACATTGAACTCTATTTTATGAATCTAAACAGAAAAAGTATAGGTTTATAGTCGGAAAAATAAGTTACAAGTCGTTTTTGTAAAGGTAGTCATTTCAGTCGAAAGAACGACGTCTAGATGACCATTTTAGAAAACATACTTCCACTTTGAGTTTAACCATAATTTTTGGATATAGTTTCATGTTCATAATAAAAATCATTTTCTCAGAATAACAACTTTTAAATCAAAGTTTATCATAGTTTTTAATTAACTAACCCAAAACAGCCCGCGGTGTTACTACGACGGCGTAAATCCGGTTTTACGGTGTTTTTCGTGTTTCCAGGTTTTAAATCATTAAGTTAGCATATAATATAGATATAGAACATGTGTTTAGTTGATTTTAAAAGTCAAGTTAGAAGGATTAACTTTTATTTGCGAACAAGTTTAGAATTAACTAAACTATGTTCTAGTGATTACAAGTTTAAACCTTCGAATAAGATAGCTTTATATGTATGAATCGAATGATGTTATGAACATCATTACTACCTTAAGTTCCTTGGATAAACCTACTGTAAAATAGAAAAATGGATCTAGCTTCAATGGATCCTTGGATGGCTCGAAGTTCTTGAAGCAGAATCATGACACGAAAACAAGTTCAAGTAAGATCATCACTTGAAATAAGATTGTTATAGTTATAGAAATTGAACCAAAGTTTGAATATGATTATTACCTTGTATTAGAATGATAACCTACTGTAAGAAACAAAGATTTCTTGAGGTTGGATGATCACCTTACAAGATTGGAAGTGAGCTAGCAAACTTGAAAGTATTCTTGATTTTATGTAACTAGAACTTGTAGAATATATGAAGAACACTTAGAACTTGAAGATAGAACTTGAGAGAGATCAATTAGATGAATAAAATTGAAGAATGAAAGTGTTTGTAGGTGTTTTTGGTCGTTGGTGTATGGATTAGATATAAAGGATATGTAATTTTGTTTTCATGTAAATAAGTCATGAATGATTACTCATATTTTTGTAATTTTATGAGATATTTCATGCTAGTTGCCAAATGATGGTTCCCACATGTGTTAGGTGACTCACATGGGCTGCTAAGAGCTGATCATTGGAGTGTATATACCAATAGTACATACATCTAAAAGCTGTGTATTGTACGAGTACGAATACGGGTGCATACGAGTAGAATTGTTGATGAAACTGAACGGGGATGTAATTGTAAGCATTTTTGTTAAGTAGAAGTATTTTGATAAGTGTATTGAAGTCTTTCAAAAGTGTATAAATACATATTAAAACACTACATGTATATACATTTTAACTGAGTCGTTAAGTCATCGTTAGTCGTTACATGTAAGTGTTGTTTTGAAACCTTTAGGTTAACGATCTTGTTAAATGTTGTTAACCCAATGTTTATAATATCAAATGAGATTTTAAATTATTATATTATCATGATATTAACATGTATGAATATCTCTTAATATGATATATATATACATTAAATGTCTTTACAACGATAATCGTTACATATATGTCTCGTTTAAAAATCATTAAGTTAGTAGTCTTGTTTTTACATATGTAGTTCATTGTTAATATACTTAATGATATGTTTACTTATAATAGTATCATGTTAACTATATATATATCCATATATATGTCATCATATAGTTTTTACAAGTTTTAACGTTCGTGAATCACCGGTCAACTTGGGTGGTCAATTGTCTATATGAAACATATTTCAATTAATCAAGTCTTAACAAGTTTGATTGCTTAACATGTTGGATACATTTAATCATGTAAATATCAATCTCAATTAATATATATATAAACATGGAAAAGTTCGGGTCACTACAGTACCTACCCGTTAAATAAATTTCGTCCCGAAATTTTAAGCTGTTGAAGGTGTTGACGAATCTTCTGGAAATAGATACGGGTATTTCTTCTTCATCTGATCTTCACGCTCCCAGGTGAACTCGGGTCCTCTACGAGCATTCCATCGAACCTTAACAATTGGTATCTTGTTTTGCTTAAGTCTTTTAACCTCACGATCCATTATTTCGACGGGTTCTTCGATGAATTGAAGTTTTTCGTTGATTTGGATTTCATCTAACGGAATAGTGAGATCTTCTTTAGCAAAACATTTCTTCAAATTTGAGACGTGGAGAGTGTTATGTACAGCCGCGAGTTGTTGAGGTAACTCAAGTCGGTAAGCTACTGGTCCGACACGATCAATAATCTTGAATGGTCCAATATACCTTGGATTTAATTTCCCTCGTTTACCAAATCGAACAATGCCTTTCCAAGGTGCAACTTTAAGCATGACCATCTCTCCAATTTCAAATTCTATATCTTTTCTTTTAATGTCAGCGTAGCTCTTTTGTCGACTTTGGGCGGTTTTCAACCGTTGTTGAATTTGGATGATCTTCTCGGTAGTTTCTTGTATAATCTCCGGACCCGTAATCTGTCTATCCCCCACTTCACTCCAACAAATCGGAGACCTGCACTTTCTACCATAAAGTGCTTCAAACGGCGCCATCTCAATGCTTGAATGGTAGCTGTTGTTGTAGGAAAATTCTACTAACGGTAGATGTCGATCCCAACTGTTTCCGAAATCAATAACACATGCTCGTAGCATGTCTTCAAGCGTTTGTATCGTCCTTTCGCTCTGCCCATCAGTTTGTGGATGATAGGCAGTACTCATGTCTAGACGAGTTCCTAATGCTTGCTGTAATGTCTGCCAGAATCTTGAAATAAATCTGCCATCCCTATCAGAGATAATAGAGATTGGTATTCCATGTCTGGAGACGACTTCCTTCAAATACAGTCGTGCTAACTTCTCCATCTTGTCATCTCCTCTTATTGGTAGGAATTGTGCTGACTTAGTGAGACGATCAACTATTACCCAAATAGTATCAAAACCACTTGCAGTCCTTGGCAATTTAGTGATGAAATCCATGGTAATGTTTTCCCATTTCCATTCCGGGATTTCGGGTTGTTGAAGTAGACCTGATGGTTTCTGATGCTCAGCTTTGACCTTAGAACACGTCAAACATTCTCCTACGTATTTAGCAACATCGGCTTTCATACCCGGCCACCAAAAATGTTTCTTGAGATCCTTGTACATCTTCCCCGTTCCAGGATGTATTGAGTATCTGGTTTTATGAGCTTCTCTAAGTACCATTTCTCTCATATCTCCAAATTTTGGTACCCAAATCCTTTCAGCCCTATACCGGGTTCCGTCTTCCCGAATATTAAGATGCTTCTCCGATCCCTTGGGTATTTCCTCCTTTAAATTTCCCTCTTTTAAAACTCCTTGTTGCGCCTCCTTTATTTGAGTAGTAAGGTTATTATGAATCATTATATTCATAGATTTAACTCGAATGGGTTCTCTGTCCTTCCTGCTCAAGGCATCGGCTACCACATTTGCCTTTCCCGGGTGGTAACGAATCTCAAAGTCGTAATCATTCAACAATTCAATCCACCTACGCTGCCTCATATTCAGTTGTTTCTGATTAAATATGTGTTGAAGACTTTTGTGGTCGGTATATATAATACTTTTGACCCCATATAAGTAGTGCCTCCAAGTCTTTAATGCAAAAACAACTGCGCCTAATTCCAAATCATGCGTCGTATAATTTTGTTCGTGAATCTTCAATTGTCTAGACGCATAAGCAATCACCTTCGTTCGTTGCATTAATACACAACCGAGACCTTGCTTTGATGCGTCACAATAAATCACAAAATCATCATTCCCTTCAGGCAATGACAATATAGGTGCCGTAGTTAGCTTTTTCTTCAATAACTGAAACGCTTTCTCTTGTTCATCATTCCATTCAAATTTCTTCCCTTTATGCGTTAATGCAGTCAAGGGTTTTGCTATTCTGGAAAAGTCTTGGATGAACCTTCTGTAGTAACCAGCTAGTCCTAAAAATTGGCGTATGTGTTTTGGAGTTTTCGGGGTTTCCCACTTTTCAATAGTTTCTATCTTTGCCGGATCCACCTTAATACCTTCTTTGTTCACTATGTGACCGAGGAATTGAACTTCTTCCAACCAAAATGCACACTTTGAAAACTTAGCGTACAATTCTTCCTTCTTCAATACTTCTAACACCTTTCTCAAATGTTCACCGTGTTCTTGGTCATTCTTTGAGTAAATAAGTATGTCATCAATGAAAACAATGACAAACTTGTCAAGGTATGGTCCACACACTCGGTTCATAAGGTCCATGGACACAGCTGGTGCATTAGTTAAACCAAACGGCATGACCATAAACTCGTAATGACCGTAACGTGTTCTGAAAGCAGTCTTTGGAATATCATCTTCTTTCACCCGCATTTGATGATACCCGGAACGTAAGTCAATCTTTGAATAAACAGACGAGCCTTGTAGTTGATCAAATAAGTCATCGATTCTCGGTAGTGGGTAGCGGTTCTTGATGGTAAGTTTGTTCAACTCTCGGTAGTCGATACACAACCTGAATGTACCATCTTTCTTCTTGACAAACAAAACAGGAGCTCCCCACGGTGATGTGCTTGGTCGAATGAAACCACGCTCTAAAAGTTCTTGTAATTGGCTTTGCAGTTCTTTCATCTCGCTGGGTGCGAGTCTGTAAGGAGCACGAGCTATTGGTGCAGCTCCTGGTACAAGATCTATTTGAAATTCAACGGATCGATGTGGGGGTAATCCCGGTAATTCTTTCAGAAATACATCGGGAAATTCTTTTGCAATGGGAACATCATTGATGCTATTTTCTTCAGTTTGTACTTTCTCGACGTGTGCTAGAACAGCATAGCAACCTTTTCTTATTAGTTTTTGTGCCTTCAAATTACTAATAAGATGTAGCTTCGTGTTGCCCTTTTCTCCGTACACCATTAAGGGTTTTCCTTTTTCTCGTATAATGTGAATTGCATTTTTGTAACAAACGATCTCTGCTTTCACTTCTTTCAACCAGTCCATACCGATTATCACATCAAAACTCCCTAACTCTACTGGTATCAAATCAATCTTAAATGTTTCGCTAACCAGTTTAATTTCTCAATTCCGACATATATTATCTGCTGAAATTAATTTACCATTTGCTAATTCGAGTAAAAATTTACTATCCAAAGGCGTCAATGGACAACTTAATTTAGCACAAAAATCTCTACTCATATAGCTTCTATCCGCACCCGAATCAAATAAAACGTAAGCAGATTTATTGTCAATAAGAAACGTACCCGTAACAAGCTCCGGGTCTTCCTGTGCCTCTGCCGCATTAATATTGAAAACTCTTCCGCGGCCTTGTCCATTCGTGTTCTCCTGGTTCGGGCAATTTCTAATAATGTGGCCCGGTTTTCCACATTTATAACAAACTACATTGGCATAACTTGCTCCGACACTACTTGCTCCGCCATTACTCGTTCCGACACCATTTGTTCCTTTCGTTCTATTAACCCCTGGTCCGTAGACATCACACTTCGCCGCGCTATGACCATTTCTTTTACACTTGTTGCAAAATTTGGTGCAGAACCCCGAGTGATACTTTTCACACCTTTGGCATAGATGCTTCTGATTGTTGTTGTTGTTGCGGTTATTATTGTTGTTAAGATGATTGTTGTGGTTGCTGTTGTTGTTGTTGTTGTTGTTGTTGGGCCGTTTGTTGTAGTTGCGATTGATGTTGCGATTGTTAGGATAGTTGTTGCGATTATTGTTATAATTGCTGTTGTTGTTGTATTGGTGATTCTTATCACCGTTTTCCTCCCACTTTCTTTTGACTTGCTTCACATTGGCCTCTTCAGCAGTCTGTTCTTTAATTCTTTCTTCAATCTGGTTCACTAGTTTGTGAGCCATTCTACATGCCTGTTGTATGGAGGCGGGCTCGTGTGAACTTATATCTTCTTGGATTCTTTCCGGTAATCCTTTCACAAACGCGTCGATCTTCTCTTCCTCATCTTCGAATGCTCCCGGACACAATAGGCACAATTCTGTGAATCGTCTTTCGTACGTGGTAATATCAAATCCTTGGGTTCGTAACCCTCTAAGTTCTGTCTTGAGCTTATTAACCTCGGTTCTGGGACGGTACTTCTCGTTCATCAAGTGCTTGAATGCTGACCACGGTAGTGCGTACGCATCGTCTTGTCCCACTTGCTCTAGATAGGTATTCCACCATGTTAACGCAGAACCTGTGAAGGTATGCGTAGCGTACTTCACTTTGTCCTCTTCAGTACACTTACTTATGGCAAACACCGATTCGACCTTCTCGGTCCACCGTTTCAATCCGATCGGTCCTTCGGTTCCATCAAATTCCAAAGGTTTGCAGGCAGTGAATTCTTTGTAGGTGCATCCTACACGATTTCCTGTACTGCTAGATCCAAGGTTATAGTTGGTATGTAGCGCAGCCTGTACTGCGGTTATGTTTGAAGCTAGAAAAGTACGGAATTTCTCTTCATTCATATTCACGGTGTGTTGAGTAGTTGGTGCCATTTCCTTCAAAATAGTTAAATGGAACAAGTTAATCATACAGAATATTAAGAGTAGTTAATAGTATTTCGTAGCATAATATGAACTCATTTATAAAAGCTTTTTCTTCATATTAGCGTTTTATAAGTTTAAATTCGGGTAGTACCTACCCGTTAAGTTCATACTTAGTAGCTAATATACAATTCAACTACTACAATTCTATATGAAAAACTGATTATAATAATATTTCGCGTTCAAACTTTTACACAATATTTTACAAACTTACAATACCGCTTATTTTACATATAGCATGAAATATAGCACACAATAAATTTGATACAAGATGGTTGTGAAGATAATTCTAGCTAGTACACAAGTCGTTCAGCAAAGGCAATAAAGACACGTAATTCATACGTCCAGAAACAAGTCATGCATTCTGGTTTTACTAGGACTACTTCCCATCCTTGGTCTTGTGGAACATAACCGTTATGGCCGTTGATAAGACAGCGTGTTGTAACGTCGTCAAAGGGACGAGGGTTACGTAATGTCCAACAGTCCCGTAACAATCTAAAAACCTCATTTCTTACCCCAATTACCGACTCCGTCACTTGTGGGAACGTTTTGTTTAATAGTTGTAGCCCGATGTTCTTGTTCTCACTTTGGTGAGAAGCGAACATTACTAATCCGTAAGCATAACATGCTTCTTTATGTTGCATGTTAGCCGCTTTTTCTAAATCACGAAGTCCAATATTCGCATATATTGAGTCAAAATAATTTCTTAACCCATTGCGTAAAATAGCATTTGGGTTCCCCGCAATATATGCGTCAAAGTAAACACATCGTAACTTATTGGTTTCCCAATGTGATATCCCCCATCTTTCAAACGAAAGTCTCTTATAAACCAAGACATTCTTGGAACGTTCTTCGAATGTCTTACAAACTGATCTCGCCTTAAATAGTTGTGCCGAAGAATTCTGACCGACTCTAGACAAGATTTCATCAATCATGTCTCCGGGTAGGTCTCTTAAAATATTGGGTTGTCTATCCATTTTGTGTTTTTATACTGTAAAATAGACAAGAGTTAGATTCATAAAAAAAAATACTTATTAATACAAGCAATTTTTACATATATCATAAAGCATAAGCACACTATATTACATATATTACACCACACGAATACAACTATCTTATTCCGACTCGCTTGTTTCTTCTTCTTCAGTTTTGGTTCGTTTTGCCAAGTTTCTAGGGATATATGATGTTCCCCTAATACGAGCCGTCGTGATCCACATTGGTTTAGAAAAACCTGGTGGTTTAGAGGTTCTCGGGTCATTGTTACAACTTAAGGACTTCGGGGGTTGACGATACATATAAAGTTCATCGGGGTTGGAATTAGATTTCTCTATTTTTATGCCCTTTCCCTTATTATTTTCTTTTGCCTTTTTAAATTCAGTTGGGGTAATTTCTATAACATCATCGGAATTCTCGTCGGAATCCGATTCATCGGAGAATTGGTAATCCTCCCAATATTTTGCTTCCTTAGCGGAAACACCATTGACCATAATTAACCTTGGTCGGTTGGTTGAGGATTTTCTTTTACTTAACCGTTTTATTATTTCCCCCACCGGTTCTATTTCTTCATCCGGTTCCGATTCTTCTTCCGGTTCCGATTCTTCTTCCGGTTCCGACTCTTCTTCCGGTTCCTCTTCGGGAACTTGTGAATCAGTCCACGAATCATTCCAATTTACATTTGACTCTTAATTATTATTAGGTGAGTCAATGGGACTTGTTCTAGAGGTAGACATCTATCACATAATATCAAACGCGTTAAGAGATTAATATATCACATAATATTCACATGTTAAAAATATATAGTTTCCAACAAAATTTGTTAAGCAATCATTTTTCAAGTAAACACGGTCGAAGTCCAGACTCACTAATGCATCCAAACAAACTCGATAAGACACACTAATGCAAAATTCTGGTTCTCTAAGACCAACGCTCGGATACCAACTGAAATGTCCCGTTCTTATTGATTAAAAACGTTCCATATTAATTGATTTCGTTGCGAGGTTTTGACCTCTATATGAGACGTTTTTCAAAGACTGCATTCATTTTAAAACAAACCATAACCTTTATTTCATCAATAAAGGTTTAAAAAGCTTTACGTAGATTATCAAATAATGATAATCTAAAATATCCTGTTTACACACGACCATTACATAATGGTTTACAATACAAATATGTTACAACAAAATAAGTTTCTTGAATGCAGTTTTTACACAATATCATACAAGCATGGACTCCAAATCTTGTCCTTATTTAAGTATGCGACAGCGGAAGCTCTTAATAATCACCTGAGAATAAACATGCTTAAAATGTCAACAAAAATGTTGGTGAGTTATAGGTTTAACCTATATATATCAAATCATAATAATAGACCACAAGATTTCATATTTCAATACACATCCCATACATAGAGATAAAAATCATTCATATGGTGAACACCTGGTAACCGACATTAACAAGATGCATATATAAGAATATCCCCATCATTCCGGGACACCCTTCGGATATGATATAAATTTCGAAGTACTAAAGCATTCGGTACTTTGGATGGGGTTTGTTAAGCCCAATAGATCTATCTTTAGGATTCGCGTCAATTAGGGTGTCTGTTCCCTAATTCTTAGATTACCAGACTTAATAAAAAGGGGCATATTCGATTTTGATAATTCAACCATAGAATGTAGTTTCACGTACTTGTGTCTATTTTGTAAATCATTTATAAAACCTGCATGTATTCTCATCCCAAAAATATTAGATTTTTAAAAGTGGGACTATAACTCATTTTCACAGATTTTTACTTCGTCGGGAAGTAAGATTTGGCCACTGGTTGATTCACGAACCTATAACAATATATACATGTATATCAAAGTATGTTCAAAATATATTTACAACACTTTTAATATATTTTGATGTTTTAAGTTTATTAAGTCAGCTGTCCTCGTTAGTAACCTACAACTAGTTGTCCACAGTTAGATGTACAGAAATAAATCGATAAATATTATCTTGAATCAATCCACGACCCAGTGTATACGTATCTCAGTATTGATCACAACTCAAACTATATATATTTTGGAATCAACCTCAACCCTGTATAGCTAACTCCAACATTCACATATAGAGTGTCTATGGTTGTTCCGAAATATATATAGATGTGTCGACATGATAGGTCGAAACATTGTATACGTGTCTATGGTATCTCAAGATTACATAATATACAATACAAGTTGATTAAGTTATGGTTGGAATAGATTTGTTACCAATTTTCACGTAGCTAAAATGAGAAAAATTATCCAATCTTGCTTTACCCATAACTTCTTCATTTTAAATCCGTTTTGAGTGAATCAAATTGCTATGGTTTCATATTGAACTCTATTTTATGAATCTAAACAGAAAAAGTATAGGTTTATAGTCGGAAAAATAAGTTACAAGTCATTTTTGTAAAGGTAGTCATTTCAGTCGAAAGAACGACGTCTAGATGACCATTTTAGAAAACATACTTCCACTTTGAGTTTAACCATAATTTTTGGATATAGTTTCATGTTCATAATAAAAATCATTTTCTCAGAATAACAACTTTTAAATCAAAGTTTATCATAGTTTTTAATTAACTAACCCAAAACAGCCCGCGGTGTTACTACGACGGCGTAAATCCGGTTTTACGGTGTTTTTTGTGTTTCCAGGTTTTAAATCATTAAGTTAGCATATAATATAGATATAGAACATGTGTTTAGTTGATTTTAAAAGTCAAGTTAGAAGGATTAACTTTTATTTGCGAACAAGTTTAGAATTAACTAAACTATGTTCTAGTGATTACAAGTTTAAACCTTCGAATAAGATAGCTTTATATGTATGAATTGAATGATGTTATGAACATCATTACTACCTTAAGTTCCTTGGATAAACCTACTGTAAAAGAGAAAAATGGATCTAGCTTCAATGGATCCTTGGATGGCTCGAAGTTCTTGAAGCAGAATCATGACACGAAAATAAGTTCAAGTAAGATCATCACTTGAAATAAGATTGTTATAGTTATAGAAATTGAACCAAAGTATGAATATGATTATTACCTTGTATTATAATGATAACCTACTGTAAGAAACAAAGATTTCTTGAGGTTGGATGATCACCTTACAAGATTGGAAGTGAGCTAGCAAACTTGAAAGTATTCTTGATTTTATGTAACTAGAACTTGTAGAATATATGAAGAACACTTAGAACTTGAAGATAGAACTTGAGAGAGATCAATTAGATGAATAAAATTGAAGAATGAAAGTGTTTGTAGGTGTTTTTGGTCGTTGGTGTATGGATTAGATATAAAGGATATGTAATTTTGTTTTCATGTAAATAAGTCATGAATGATTACTCATATTTTTGTAATTTTATGAGATATTTCATGCTAGTTGCCAAATGATGGTTCCCACATGTGTTAGGTGACTCACATGGGCTGCTAAGAGCTGATCATTGGAGTGTATATACCAATAGTACATACATCTAAAAGCTGTGTATTGTACGAGTACGAATACGGGTGCATACGAGTAGAATTGTTGATGAAACTGAACGGGGATGTAATTGTAAGCATTTTTGTTAAGTAGAAGTATTTTGATAATTGTATTGAAGTCTTTCAAAAGTGTATAAATACATATTAAAACACTACATGTATATACATTTTAACTGAGTCGTTAAGTCATCGTTAGTCGTTACATGTAAGTGTTGTTTTGAAACCTTTAGGTTAACGATCTTGTTAAATGTTGTTAACCCAATGTTTATAATATCAAATGAGATTTTAAATTATTATATTATCATGATATTATCATGTATGAATATCTCTTAATATGATATATATATACATTAAATGTCTTTACAACGATAATCGTTACATATATGTCTCGTTTAAAAATCATTAAGTTAGTAGTCTTGTTTTTACAAATGTAGTTCATTGTTAATATACTTAATGATATGTTTACTTATCATAGTATCATGTTAACTATATATATATATATCCATATATATGT
Organism: Rutidosis leptorrhynchoides; assembly: GCF_046630445.1. Classification (NCBI taxonomy): domain Eukaryota; kingdom Viridiplantae; phylum Streptophyta; class Magnoliopsida; order Asterales; family Asteraceae; genus Rutidosis; species Rutidosis leptorrhynchoides. Next base: position 32,470,399 of record NC_092339.1, on the reverse strand, counting down.
CATCATATAGTTTTTACAAGTTTTAACGTTCGTGAATCACCGGTCAACTTGGGTGGTCAATTGTCTATATGAAACATATTTCAATTAATCAAGTCTTAACAAGTTTGATTGCTTAACATGTTGGATACATTTAATCATGTAAATATCAATCTCAATTAATATATATAAACATGGAAAAGTTCGGGTCACTACAAACGGATCCTTGGATGGCTCGAAGTTCTTGAAGCAGAATCATGACACGAAAACAAGTTCAAGTAAGATCATCACTTGAAATAAGATTGTTATAGTTATAGAAATTGAACCAAAGTTTGAATATGATTATTACCTTGTATTAGAATGATAACCTACTGTAAGAAACAAAGATTTCTTGAGGTTGGATGATCACCTTACAAGATTGGAAGTGAGCTAGCAAACTTGAAAGTATTCTTGATTTTATGAAACTAGAACTTTTGGAATATATGAAGAACACTTAGAACTTGAAGATAGAACTTGAGAGAGATCAATTAGATGAATAAAATTGAAGAATGAAAGTGTTTGTAGGTGTTTTTGGTCGTTGGTGTATGGATTAGATATAAAGGATATGTAATTTTGTTTTCATGTAAATAAGTCATGAATGATTACTCATATTTTTGTAATTTTATGAGATATTTCATGCTAGTTGCCAAATGATGGTTCCCACATGTGTTAGGTGACTCACATAGGCTGCTAAGAGCTGATCATTAGAAATTGATGGTTCCAATAGTTTATAGAGGTGATTGGAAATACATTTTGTTTTATAAACTTCGTCTAAAACCTTCTCTATTGCAAAAATCAAATTTTTTTAAAAGGCTTGCGACGTATAGCAAGAACAGCAAGACTGTTTTTTTTATATATATTTTTTTTTGTTTTCATTCAATATAAACTTTTGATATTAAATTGTTATTATTATTTTGATGCATGAAGAACCTTGTCTTGATATTGGTATTCTCCTCTGGTTTTTCCCCCTGGTCGACGAAGTATCAGAAGGAGAAGAGAAAATAGGAAACAATTAAAATCGGTTTAAATGTTATTGGGTTCTATCTTATTTCGGATTATGGGCAACAGCCCAACGGTTTGAGGTGTTAACGGGGAGCGAGTGGTCGCGGGTTCGAGTCTCGTATGTGACATTTCTTTTTATGATGGCTTTTGAAAGGGTATACTTATTGTTTTATTTCTATTATTATTATTATTGTTATTATTAATTATTGTTATTATTACATGTATTATAATTAAGATTATTATTATTTTGTATCATGAACATCCTTAGTATTATTATTATTGTTATTATTACTAATACAATATTTAGGATTATTTATTATTATTGTTATTATTAAGATTATAATTATTATCATTTTGTAATGTTATTATCATTATTAATTTATCATCGTAGTATTACTATTATTATTATGATTATGATTAGGATTATTATTATTGTTATTATAAATTATGATTATGTTAAAATTGATGATATGATTACTAATATTATAATTTTAGTTATTATTACGTAATATCATTATGAATTAAAAGTATTATTATTATTATTATTAACATAAAGTATGATTACTATTATTATTATGATTAGGAGTATTATTACTATTATTACTATAAAAATAATATGAGTTATTATTATTTTCACTAATTTTAATATTAGTATCATTTTTATAATTATTAGGATTATTATTAATATTATTAACATCGGTATCATTATTATTAATAATTAATACTAGAATTATCATTTAACATTAAAATTAGTATTATTAATATTATGATTAATAACATTTCTATTAAAACCATCACATTGATTAAAATGATCATTATTATTAAAAATATTATTTTTATGAAAACTACTCTTTTTATATTATCATTATTATTAGAATTATCATTATTATTAAGTTTATTATTATTGCTATCATTATTATTATTATTATTATTAATAACTCGCTAATATCAAAACTATCATTTTTTTTTATAATTTTGTATATAATGTATATAGTACATACACTATAATTATATTAATATCTCATATAACTATATACTAACATTATCTAGATAAATATTTACATGTAACAAACTATTGATTTTCAAACATAATAATAAATATGTGTATATATATATATATATATATATATATATATATATATATATATATATATATATATATATATATATATATATATATATATATATATATATATATATATATATATATATATATATGGTTATATATATTAATATAACTAATTGAATAGATATTAATCATTTGAAAATATAAATATATATAAAATAAATATATATAACACATAATTTAAGATATAATGTAAGTATATATTTTTAAATAGAATTTAATATAAATCCTATATAACCACAAATATATAAATAATATATATTAATAAATAAAATCATGTGATTTCCATTATACGTTTTAATATATATACAAATGTTATAGGTTCGTGAATCCGAGGCTAACCCTGCACTTGTTCAATGTTGTCATATGTATTTTTACTACAAAATACATTAGAGTGAGTTTCATTTGCCTTTTTACCCTTTATATTTTTGGGCTGAGAATACATGCGAAATTTTTTTATAAATGTTTTACGAAATAGACACAAGTAATCGAAACTACATTATATGGTTGAATGATCGAAGCCGAATATGCCCCTTTTTGCTTGGTAACCTAAGAATTAGTAAACCGATCTACTAATTAACGCGAATCCTAGAGATAGATCTATTGGGCCTAACGAACCCCATCCAAAGTACTGGATAATTTAGTACTTCGAATTCGTTTTTATCATGTCCGAAGGATTTCCCGGAATGATAGGGGATATTCTTATATGCATCTTGTTAATGTCGGTTACCAGGTGTTCAATCCATATGAATGATTATTTTTGTCTCTATGCATGGGACGTATATTTATGAGAACTGGAAATGAAAATCTTGTGGTCTATTAAAATTATGAAATGATTATTTATGATAAACTAATGAACTCACCAACCTTTTTGGTTGACACTTGAAAGCATGTTTATTCTCAGGTACAAAAGAAATCTTCCGCTGTGCATTTGCTCATCTTAGAGATATTACTTGGAGTCATTCATGACATATTTCAAAAGACGTTGCATTCGAGTCATTGAGTTCGTCAAGAATATTATCAAGTCATTTGTAGTTGAATATATTATGAAATAGTATGCATGCCGTCAACTTTCGATGAAATGAAAGTTTGTCTTTTAAAAACGAATGCAATGTTTGTAAAATGTATCATATAGAGGTCAAGTACCTCGCGATATAACCAATTGTAATGTATTCGTCCTGATGGATTAGGATGGGTTGTTATAACTATGACACTTGTTTTTATTTAATATTGTATTTAGGTACATCGAGAATCATGTTGGGGCTACTATCTCGCCAAATCATGCGTCGTATAATTCTGCTCGTGAATCTTCAATTGTCTAGACGCATAAGCAATTACCTTCGTTCGTTGCATTAATACACAACCGAGACCTTGCTTTGAGGCGTCACAATATATCACAAAATCATCATTCCCTTTAGGTAATGACAATATAGGTGCCGTAGTTAACTTTTTCTTTAATAATTGAAACGCTTTCTCTTGTTCATCCTTCCATTCGAATTTCTTCCCTTTATGCGTTAATGCAGTCAAGGGTTTTGCTATTTTGGAAAAATCTTGGATGAATCTCCTGTAATAACCAGCCAGTCCTAAAAGTTGGCGTATATGCTTCGGAGTTTTCGGGGTTTCCCACTTTTCAACAGTTCAATCTTTGCCGGATCCACTTGAATACCTTCTTTGTTCACTATGTGACCGAGGAATTGAACTTCTTCCAACCAAAATGCACACTCTGAAAACTTAGCGTACAGTTTTTCTTTCCTCAACAACTCTAGCACTTTTCTCAAATGTTCTTCGTGCTCTTGATCATTCTTTGAGTAAATAAGTATGTCATCGATGAAAACAATGACAAACTTGTAGTGACCCGAACTTTTCCATGTTTATATATATATTAAATGAAATTGTTATTTACATGATTAAGTGTTTCCAACATGTTAAGCAATCAAACTTGTTAAGACTTGATTAATTGAAATAGGTTTCATATAGACAATTGACCACCCAAGTTGACCGGTGATTCGCGAACGTTAAAACTTGTAAAAACTATACGATGACATATATATGGTTATATATATAGTTAACATGATTTTATTATAAGTATGTATCTCATTAGGTATTTTAACAATGAGTTATATACATAAAAATGAGACTATTAATTTAAGAAACTCGAAAACGATATATATAACGATTATCGTTATAACAACGTCTTACTAGGTACATATGAATCATATTAAGATATTGATACACTTGGTTAATTATGTTAAATGATAAGTAAATATATTATTAAGTGTATTAACAATGAAATACATATGTAAAAATAAGACTACTAACTTAATGATTTCGAAACGAGACATATATGTAACGATTATCGTTGTAAAGACATTTAATGTATATATATCATATTAAGAGATATTCATACATGATAATATCATGATAATATAATAATTTAAAATCTCATTTGATATTATAAACATTGGGTTAACAATATTTAACAAGATCGTTAACCTAAAGGTTTCAAAACAACACTTACATGTAACGACTAACGATGACTTAACGACTCAGTTAAAATGTATATACATGTAGTGTTTTAATATGTATTTATACACTTTTGAAAGACTTCAATACACTTATCAAAATACTTCTACTTAACAAAAATGCTTACAATTACATCCTCGTTCAGTTTCATCAACAATTCTACTCGTATGCACCCGTATTCGTACTCGTACAATACACAGCTTTTAGATGTATGTACTATTGGTATATACACTCCAATGATCAGCTCTTAGTAGCCCATGTGAGTCACCTAACACATGTAGGAACCATCATTTGGCAACTAGCATGAAATATCTCATAAAATTACAAAAATATGAGTAATCATTCATGACTTATTTACATGAAAACAAAATTACATAGCCTTTATATCTAATCCATACACCAACGACCAAAAACACCTACAAACACTTTCATTCTTCAATTTTCTTCATTTAATTGATCTCTCTCAAGTTCTATCTTCAAGTTCTAAGTGTTCTTCATAAATTCCAAAAGTTCTAGTTTCATAAAATCAAGAATACTTTCAAGTTTGCTAGCTCACTTCCAATCTTGTAAGGTGATCATCCAACCTCAAGAAATATTTGTTTCTTACAGTAGGTTATCATTCTAATACAAGGTAATAATCATATTCAAACTTTGGTTCAATTTCTATAACTATAACAATCTTATTTCAAGTGATGATCTTACTTGAACTTGTTTTTGAGTCATGATTTTGCTTCAAGAACTTCGAGCCATCCAAGGATCCGTTGAAGCTAGATCCATTTTTCTCTTTTCCAGTAGGTTTATCCAAGGAACTTAAGGTAGTAATGATTTTCATAACATCATTCGATTCATACATAAAAAGCTATCATATTCGAAGTGGTAAACTTGTAATCACTAGAACATAGTTTAGTTAATTCTAAACTTGTTCGCAAATAAAAGTTAATCCTTCTAAATTGACTTTTAAAATCAACTAAACACATGTTATATATCTATATGATATGCTAACTTAATGATTTAAAACCTGGAAACACGAAAAACACCGTAAAACCGGATTTACGCCGTCGTAGTAACACCGCGGGCTGTTTTGGGCTAGTTAATTAAAAACTATGATAAACTTTAATTTAAAAGTTGTTATTCTGGGAAAATGATTTTTATTATGAACATGAAACTATATCCAAAAATTATGGTTAAACTCAAAGTGGAAGTATGTTTTCTAAAATGGTCATCTAGACGTCGTTCTTTCGACTGAAATGACTACCTTTACAAAAATGACTTGTAACTTATTTTTCCGACTATAAACCTATACTTTTTCTGTTTAGATTCATAAAATAGAGTTCAATATGAAACCATAGCAATTTGATTCACTCAAAACGGATTTAAAATGAAGAAGTTATGGGTAAAACAAGATTGGATAATTTTTCTCATTTTAGCTACGTGAAAATTGGTAACAAATCTATTCCAACCATGACTTAATCAACTTGTATTGTATATTATGTAATCTTGAGATACCATAGACACGTATACAATGTTTCGACCTATCATTTCGACACATCTATATATATTTCGGAACAACCATAGACACTCTATATGTGAATGTTGGAGTTAGCTATACAGGGTTGAGGTTGATTCCAAAATATATATAGTTTGAGTTGTGATCAATACTGAGATACGTATACACTGGGTCGTGGATTGATTCAAGATAATATTTATCAATTTATTTCTGTACATCTAACTGTGGACAACTAGTTGTAGGTTATTAACGAGGACAGCTGACTTAATAAACTTAAAACATCAAAATATATTAAAAGTGTTGTAAATATATTTTGAACATACTTTGATATATATGTATATATTGTTATAGGTTCGTGAATCAACCAGTGGCCAAGTCTTACTTCCCGAAGAAGTAAAAATCTGTGAAAGTGAGTTATAGTCCCACTTTTAAAATCTAATATTTTTGGGATGAGAATACATGCAGGTTTTATAAATGATTTACAAAATAGACACAAGTACGTGAAACTACATTCTATGGTTGAATTATCGAAATCGAATATGCCCCTTTTTATTAAGTCTGGTAATCTAAGAATTAGGGAACAGACACCCTAATTGACGCGAATCCTAAAGATAGATCTATTGGGCCTAACAAACCCCATCCAAAGTACCGGATGCTTTAGTACTTCAAAATTTATATCATATCCGAAGGGTGTCCCGGAATGATGGGGATATTCTTATATATGCATCTTGTTAATGTCGGTTACCAGGTGTTCACCATATGAATGATTTTTATCTCTATGTATGGGATGTGTATTGAAATATGAAATCTTGTGGTCTATTATTATGATTTGATATATATAGGTTAAACCTATAACTCACCAACATTTTTGTTGACGTTTTAAGCATGTTTATTCTCAGGTGATTATTAAGAGCTTCCGCTGTCGCATACTTAAATAAGGACGAGATTTGGAGTCCATGCTTGTATGATATTGTGTAAAAACTGCATTCAAGAAACTTATTTTGTTGTAACATATTTGTATTGTAAACCATTATGTAATGGTCGTGTGTAAACAGGATATTTTAGATTATCATTATTTGATAATCTACGTAAAGCTTTTTAAAACTTTATTGATGAAATAAAGGTTATGGTTTGTTTTAAAATGAATGCAGTCTTTGAAAAATGTCTCATATAGAGGTCAAAACCTCGCAACGAAATCAATTAATATGGAACGTTTTTAATCAATAAGAACGGGACATTTCAGTTGGTATCCGAGCGTTGGTCTTAGAGAACCAGAATTTTGCATTAGTGTGTCTTATCGAGTTTGTTAGGATGCATTAGTGAGTCTGGACTTCGACCGTGTTTACTTGAAAAATGATTGCTTAACAAATTTTGTTGGAAACTATATATTTTTAACATGTGAATATTATGTGATATATTAATCTCTTAACGCGTTTGATATTATGTGATAGATGTCTACCTCTAGAACAAGTCCCATTGACTCACCTAATAATAATGAAGAGTCAAATGTAAATTGGAATGATTCTTGGACTGATTCACAAGTTCCCGAAGAGGAACCGGAAGAAGAGTCGGAACCGGAAGAAGAATCAGAACCGGAAGAGGAGGAACCGGAGGAGGAAATAGAACCGGTGGGGGAAATAATAAAACGGTTAAGTAAAAGAAAATCCTCAACCAACCGACCAAGGTTAATTATGGTCAATGGTGTTTCCGCCAAGGAAGCAAAATATTGGGAGGATTACCAATTCTCCGATGAATCGGATTCCGACGAGAATTCCGATGATGTTATAGAAATTACCCCAACTGAATTTAAAAAGGCAAAAGAAAATAATAAGGGAAAGGGCACAAAAATAGAGAAATCTAATTCCAACCCCGATGAACTTTATATGTATCGTCAACCCTCGAAGCCCTTAAGTTGTAACAATGACCCGGGAACCTCTAAAACACCAGGTTTTTCTAAACCAATGTGGAAAACGACGGCTCATATTAGGGGAACATCATATATCCCTAGTAACTTGGCAAAATGAACCAAAATCGAAGAAGAAGAAACGAGCGAGTCGGAATAGGATAGTTGTATTCGTGTGGTGTAATATATGTAATATAGTGTGCTTATGCTTTATGATATATGTAAAAATTGCTTGTATTAATAAGTAATTTTTTTTATGAATCTAACTCTTGTCTATTTTACAGTATAAAAACACAAAATGGATAGACAACCCAATATTTTAAGAGACCTACCCGGAGAAATGATTGATGAAATCTTGTCTAGAGTCGGTCAGAATTCTTCGGCACAACTATTTAAGGCGAGATCAGTTTGTAAGACATTCGAAGAACGTTCCAAAAATGCCTTGGTTTATAAAAGGATTTCGTTCGAAAGATGGGGGATATCACATTGGGAAATCCATAAGTTACGATGTGTTTACTTTGACGCATATATTGCGGGGAACCCAAATGCTATTTTACGCAATGGGTTAAGAAATTATTTTGACTCAATATATCCGAATATTGGACTTCGTGATTTAGAAAAAACGGCTAACATGCAACATAAAGAAGCATGTTATGCTTACGGATTAGTAATGTTCGCTTCTCACCAAAGTGAGAACAAGAACATCGGCCTACAACTATTAAACAAAACGTTCCCACAAGTGACGGAGTCGGTAATTGGGGTAAGAAATGAGGTTTTTAGATTGTTACGGGACTTTTGGACATTACGTAACCCTCGTCCCTTTGACGACGTTACAACACGCTGTCTTATCAACGGCCATAACGGTTATGTTCCACAAGACCAAGGATGGGAAGTAGTCCTAGTAAAACCAGAATGCATGACTTGTTTCTGGACGTATGAATTACGTGTCTTTATTGCCTTTGCTGAACGACTTGTGTACTAGCTAGAATTATCTTCACAAATATATCTTGTATCAAAGTTATTGTGTGCTATATTTCATGCTTTATGTAAAATAAGCGGTATTGTAAGTTTGTAAAATATTGTATAAAAGTTTGAACGCGAAATATTATTATAATCAGTTTTTCATATAGTATTGTAGTAGTTGAATTGTATATTAGCTATTAAGTATGAACTTAACGGGTAGGTACTACCCGAATTTAAACTTATAAAACGCTAATATGAAGAAAAAGCTTTTATAAATGAGTTCATATTATGCTACGAAATACTATTAACTACTCTTAATATTCTGTATGATTAACTTGTTCCATTTGACTATTTTGAAGGAAATGGCACCGACTACTCGACACACCGTGAATATGAATGAAGAGGAATTTCGTACTTTTCTAGCTTCAAACATAGCCGCAGTACAGGCTGCCCTACATACCAACAATAACCTTGGATCTAGCAGTACGGGAAATCGTGTAGGATGCACCTACAAAGAATTCACTGCTTGCAAACCTTTGGAATTTGATGGAACCGAAGGACCGATCGGATTGAAACGGTGGACCGAGAAGGTCGAATCGGTGTTTGCCATAAGTAAGTGTACTGAAGAGGACAAAGTGAAGTACGCTACGCATACCTTCACAGGTTCTGCGTTAACATGGTGGAATACCTATCTAGAGCAAGTGGGACAAGATGATGCTTATGCACTACCATGGTCAGCATTCAAGCACTTGATGAACGAGAAGTACCGTCCCAGAACCGAGGTCAATAAGCTCAAGACAGAACTTAGAGGGTTACGAACCCAAGGATTTGATATTACCACGTACGAAAGACGATTCACAGAATTGTGCCTATTGTGTCCGGGAGCATTCGAAGATGAGGAAGAGAAGATCGACGTGTTTGTGAAAGGATTACCGGAAAGAATCCAAGAAGATATAAGTTCACACGAGCCCGCCTCCATACAACAGGCATGTAGAATGGCTCACAAACTAGTGAACCAGATTGAGGAAAGAATTAAAGAACAGACGGCTGAAGAGGCCAATGTGAAGCAAGTCAAAAGAAAGTGGGAGGAAAACGGTGATAAGAATCACCAATACAACAACAACAGCAATTACAATAATAATCGCAACAATTATCCCAACAATCGCAACATCAATCGCAACTACAACAAACGGCCCAACAACAACAACAACAACAACAACAACAACAACAACAACAACAACAACAACAACAACAGCAACTACAACAATCATCCCAACAACAATAACAACCGCAACAACAACAACAACAATCAGAAGCAGCTATGCCAAAGGTGTGAAAAGTATCACTCGGGGTTCTGCACCAAATTTTGCAACAAGTGTAAAAGAAATGGTCATAGCGTGGCGAAGTGTGAGGTCTACGGACCAGGGGTTAACAGAACGAAAGGAACAAATGGTGTCGGAACGAGTAATGGCGGAGCAAGTAGTGTCGGAGCAAGTTATGCCAATGTAGTTTGTTATAAATGTGGAAAACCGGGCCACATTATTAGAAATTGCCCGAACCAGGAGAACACGAATGGACAAGGCCGCGGAAGAGTTTTCAATATTAATGCGGCAGAGGCACAGGAAGACCCGGAGCTTGTTACGGGTACGTTTCTTATTGACAATAAATCTGCTTACGTTTTATTTGATTCGGGTGCGGATAGAAGCTATATGAGTAGAGATTTTTGTGCTAAATTAAGTTGTCCATTGACGCCTTTGGATAGTAAATTTTTACTCGAATTAGCAAATGGTAAATTAATTTCAGCAGATAATATATGTCGGAATCGAGAAATTAAACTGGTTAGCGAAACATTTAAGATTGACTTGATACCAGTAGAGTTAGGGAGTTTTGATGTGATAATCGGTATGGACTGGTTGAAAGAAGTGAAAGCAGAGATCGTTTGTTACAAAAATGCAATTCGCATTATACGAGAAAAAGGAAAACCCTTAATGGTGTATGGAGAAAAGGGCAACACGAAGCTACATCTTATTAGTAATTTGAAGGCACAAAAACTAATAAGAAAAGGTTGCTATGCTGTTCTAGCACACGTCGAGAAAGTACAAACTGAAGAAAAGAGCATCAATGATGTTCCCGTCGCAAAAGAATTTCCCGATGTATTTCCGAAAGAATTACCAGGACTACCTCCACATCGATCCGTTGAATTTCAAATAGATCTTGTACCAGGAGCTGCACCAGTAGCTCGTGCTCCTTACAGACTCGCACCCAGCGAGATGAAAGAACTGCAAAGCCAATTACAAGAACTTTTAGAGCGTGGTTTCATTCGACCAAGCACATCACCATGGGGAGCTCCTGTTTTGTTTGTCAAGAAGAAGGATGGTACATTTAGGTTGTGTATTGACTACAGAGAGTTGAACAAACTTACCATCAAAAACCGTTATCCACTGCCGAGAATTGACGACTTATTTGATCAACTACAAGGCTCGTCGGTTTATTCGAAGATCGATTTACGTTCTGGATATCATCAAATGCGAGTAAAGGAGGATGATATTCCAAAAACTGCTTTTAGGACGCGTTATGGTCATTACGAGTTTATGGTTATGCCGTTTGGATTGACTAACGCACCAGCTGTGTTCATGGACCTTATGAACCGAGTGTGTGGGCCATATCTTGACAAGTTTGTCATTGTTTTCATCGATGACATACTTATTTACTCAAAGAATGATCAAGAGCACGAAGAACATTTGAGAAAAGTGCTAGAAGTATTGAGGAAAGAAAAAACTGTACGCTAAGTTTTCAAAGTGTGCATTGTGGTTGGAAGAAGTTCAATTCCTCGGTCACATAGTGAACAAAGAAGGTATCCAGGTGGACCCGGCAAAGATCGAAACCGTTGAAAAGTGGGAAACCCCAAAAACTCCGAAGCATATACGTCAATTTTTAGGATTGGCTGGTTACTACAGAAGATTCATCCAAGATTTCTCTAAAATAGCAAAACCCTTGACTGCATTAACGCATAAAGGGAAGAAATTTGAATGGAAGGATGAACAAGAGAAGGCGTTTCAATTATTGAAGAAAAAGCTAACTACAGCACCTATATTGTCATTGCCTGAAGGGAATGATGATTTTGTGATTTATTGTGACGCATCAAAGCAAGGTCTCGGTTGTATATTAATGCAAGGGACGAAGGTGATTGCTTATGCGTCTAGAAAATTGAAGATTCAAGAGCAAAATTATACGACGCATGATTTGGAATTAGGCGCGGTTGTTTTTGCATTAAAGACTTGGAGGCACTACTTATATGGGGTCAAAAGTATTATATATACCAACCACAAAAGTCTTCAACACATATTTAATCAGAAACAGCTGAATATGAGGCAGCGTAGGTGGATTGAATTGTTGAATGATTACGACTTTGAGATTCGTTACCACCCGGGGAAGGCAAATGTGGTAGCCGACGCCTTGAGCAGAAAGGACAGAGAACCCATTCGAGTAAAATCTATGAATATAATGATTCACACTAACCTTACTACTCAAATAAAGGAGGCGCAACAAGGAGTTTTAAAAGAGGGAAATTTAAAGGATGAAATACCCAAGGGATCGGAGAAGCATCTTAATATTCGGGAAGACGGAACCCGGTATAGGGCTGAAAGAATTTGGGTACCAAAATTTGGAGATATGAGAGAAATGGTACTTAGAGAAGCTCATAAAACCAGATACTCAATACATCCTGGAACGGGGAAGATGTACAAGGATCTTAAGAAACATTTTTGGTGGCCAGGTATGAAAGCCGATATTGCTAAATATGTAGGAGAATGTTTGACGTGTTCTAAGGTCAAAGCTGAACATCAGAAACCATCAGGTCTACTACAACAACCTGAAATCCCGGAATGGAAATGGGAAAACATTACCATGGATTTCATTACTAAATTGCCAAGGACTGCAAGTGGTTATGATACTATTTGGGTAATAGTTGATCGTCTCACCAAGTCAGCACACTTCCTGCCAATAAGAGAAGATGAAAAGATGGAGAAGTTAGCACGACTGTATTTGAAGGAAGTCGTCTCCAGACATGGAATACCAATCTCTATTATCTCTGATAGGGATGGCAGATTTATTTCAAGATTCTGGCAGACATTACAGCAAGCATTAGGAACTCGTCTAGACATGAGTACTGCCTATCATCCACAAACTAATGGACAGAGCGAAAGGACGATACAAACGCTTGAAGACACGCTACGAGCATGTGTTATTGATTTCGGAAACAGTTGGGATCGACATCTACCGTTAGCAGAATTTTCCTACAACAACAGCTACCATTCAAGCATTGAGATGGCGCCATTTGAAGCACTTTATGGTAGAAAGTGCAGGTCTCCAATTTGTTGGAGTGAAGTGGGGGATAGACAGATTACAGGTCCGGAGATAATACAAGAAACTACCGAGAAAATCATCCAAATTCAACAAAGATTGAAAACCGCCCAGAGTCGACAAAAGAGCTACGCGGACAGTAAAAGAAAAGATATAGAGTTTGAAATTGGAGAAATGGTCATGCTTAAGGTTTCACCTTGGAAAGGCATTGTTCGATTTGGTAAACGGGGGAAACTAAATCCAAGATACATTGGACCATTCAAGATTATAGATCGTGTCGGACCAGTAGCTTACCAACTGGAGCTACCTCAACAACTCGCGGCTGTACATAACACTTTCCACGTCTCAAATTTGAAGAAATGTTTTGCTAAAGAAGATCTCACTATTCCGTTGGACGAAATCCAAATCAATGAAAAACTTCAATTCATTGAAGAACCCGTCGAAATAATGGATCGTGAGGTTAAGAGACTTAAACAAAACAAGATACCGATTGTTAAGGTTCGATGGAATGCTCGTAGAGGACCCGAGTTCACCTGTGAGCGTGAAGATCAGATGAAGAAGAAATACCCGCATTTATTTCCAGAAGATACGTCAACACCTCCAACTGCTTAAAATTTCGGGACGAAATTTATTTAACGGGTAGGTACTGTAGTGACCCGAACTTTTCCATGTTTATATATATATATTAAATGAAATTGTTATTTACATGATTAAGTGTTTCCAACATGTTAAGCAATCAAACTTGTTAAGACTTGATTAATTGAAATAGGTTTCATATAGACAATTGACCACCCAAGTTGACCGGTGATTCGCGAACGTTAAAACTTGTAAAAACTATACGATGACATATATATGGTTATATATATAGTTAACATGATTTTATTATAAGTATGTATCTCATTAGGTATTTTAACAATGAGTTATATACATAAAAATGAGACTATTAATTTAAGAAACTCGAAAACGATATATATAACGATTATCGTTATAACAACGTCTTACTAGGTACATATGAATCATATTAAGATATTGATACACTTGGTTAATTATGTTAAATTATAAGTAAATATATTATTAAGTGTATTAACAATGAAATACATATGTAAAAATAAGACTACTAACTTAATGATTTCGAAACGAGACATATATGTAACGATTATCGTTGTAAAGACATTTAATGTATATATATCATATTAAGAGATATTCATACATGATAATATCATGATAATATAATAATTTAAAATCTCATTTGATATTATAAACATTGGGTTAACAACATTTAACAAGATCGTTAACCTAAAGGTTTCAAAACAACACTTACATGTAACGACTAACGATGACTTAACGACTCAGTTAAAATGTATATACATGTAGTGTTTTAATATGTATTTATACACTTTTGAAAGACTTCAATACACTTATCAAAATACTTCTACTTAACAAAAATGCTTACAATTACATCCTCGTTCAGTTTCATCAACAATTCTACTCGTATGCACCCGTATTCGTACTCGTACAATACACAGCTTTTATAGATGTATGTACTATTGGTATATACACTCCAATGATCAGCTCTTAGTAGCCCATGTGAGTCACCTAACACATGTGGGAACCATCATTTGGCAACTAGCATGAAATATCTCATAAAATTACAAAAATATGAGTAATCATTCATGACTTATTTACATGAAAACAAAATTACATAGCCTTTATATCTAATCCATACACCAACGACCAAAAACACCTACAAACACTTTCATTCTTCAATTTTCTTCATTTAATTGATCTCTCTCAAGTTCTATCTTCAAGTTCTAAGTGTTCTTCATAAATTCCAAAAGTTCTAGTTTTATAAAATCAAGAATACTTTCAAGTTTGCTAGCTCACTTCCAATCTTGTAAGGTGATCATCCAACCTCAAGAAATCTTTGTTTCTTACAGTAGGTTATCTTTCTAATACAAGGTAATAATCATATTCAAACTTTGGTTCAATTTCTATAACTATAACAATCTTATTTCAAGTGATGATCTTACTTGAACTTGTTTTCGTGTCATGATTTTGCTTCAAGAACTTCGAGCCATCCAAGGATCCGTTGAAGCTAGATCCATTTTTTTCTTTTCCAGTAGGTTTATACAAGGAACTTAAGGTAGTAATGATTTTCATAACATCATTCGATTCATACATAAAAAGCTATCATATTCGAAGTGGTAAACTTGTAATCACTAGAACATAGTTTAGTTAATTCTAAACTTGTTCGCAAATAAAAGTTAATCCTTCTAACTTGACTTTTAAAATCAACTAAACACATGTTCTATATCTATATGATATGCTAACTTAATGATTTAAAACCTGGAAACACGAAAAACACCGTAAAACCGGATTTACGCCGTCGTAGTAACACCGCGGGCTGTTTTGGGCTATTTAATTAAAAACTATGATAAACTTTAATTTAAAAGTTGTTATTCTGGGAAAATGATTTTTATTATGAACATGAAACTATATTCAAAAATTATGGTTAAACTCAAAGTGGAAGTATGTTTTCTAAAATGGTCATCTAGACGTCATTCTTTCGACTGAAATGACTACCTTTACAAAAACAACTTGTAACTTATTTTTCCGACTATAAACCTATAATTTTTCTGTTTCGATTCATAAAATAGAGTTCAATATGAAACCATAACAATTTGATTCACTCAAAACGGATTTAAAATGAAGAAGTTATGGGTAAAACAAGATTGGATAATTTTTCTCATTTTAGCTACGTGAAAATTGGTAACAAATCTATTCCAACCATGACTTAATCAACTTGTATTGTATATTATGTAATCTTGAGATACCATAGACACGTATACAATGTTTCGACCTATCATGTCGACACATCTATATATATTTCGGAACAACCATAGACACTCTATATGTGAATGTTGGAGTTAGCTATACAGGGTTGAGGTTGATTCCAAAATATATATAGTTTGAGTTGTGATCAATACTGAGATACGTATACACTGGGTCGTGGATTGATTCAAGATAATATTTATCGATTTATTTCTGTACATCTAACTGTGGACAACTAGTTGTAGGTTATTAACGAGGACAGCTGACTTAATAAACTTAAAACATCAAAATATATTAAAAGTGTTGTAAATATATTTTGAACATACTTTGATATATATGTATATATTGTTATAGGTTCGTGAATCAACCAGTGGCCAAGTCTTACTTCCCGACGAAGTAAAAATATGTGAAAGTGAGTTATAGTCCCACTTTTAAAATCTAATATTTTTGGGATGAGAATACATGCAGGTTTTATAAATGATTTACAAAATAGACACAAGTACGTGAAACTACATTCTATGGTTGAATTTTCGAAATCGAATATGCCCCTTTTTATTAAGTCTGGTAATCTAAGAATTAGGGAACAGACACCCTAATTGACGCGAATCCTAAAGATAGATCTATTGGGCCTAACAAACCCCATCCAAAGTACCGGATGCTTTAGTACTTCGAAATTTATATCATATCCGAAGGGTGTCCCGGAATGATGGGGATATTCTTATATATGCATCTTGTTAATGTCGGTTACCAGGTGTTCACCATATGAATGATTTTTATCTCTATGTATGGGATGTGTATTGAAATATGAAATCTTGTGGTCTATTATTATGATTTGATATATATAGGTTAAACCTATAACTCACCAACATTTTTGTTGACGTTTTAAGCATGTTTATTCTCAGGTGATTATTAAGAGCTTCCGCTGTCGCATACTTAAATAAGGACGAGATTTGGAGTCCATGCTTGTATGATATTGTGTAAAAACTGCATTCAAGAAACTTATTTTGTTGTAACATATTTGTATTGTAAACCATTATGTAATGGTCGTGTGTAAACAGGATATTTTAGATTATCATTATTTGATAATCTACGTAAAGCTTTTTAAACCTTTATTGATGAAATAAAGGTTATGGTTTGTTTTAAAATGAATGCAGTCTTTGAAAAACGTCTCATATAGAGGTCAAAACCTCGCAACGAAATCAATTAATATGGAACGTTTTTAATCAATAAGAACGGGACATTTCAAAACTTATCAAGGTATGGTCCACACACTCGGTTCATGAGGTCCATGAACACAGCTGGTGCGTTAGTCAAACTAAACGGCATAACCATAAACTCGTAATGACCGTAACGCGTCCTGAAAGCAGTCTTCGGAATATCATCCTCCTTCACTCGCATTTGATGATACCCGGAACGTAAATCGATTTTTGAATAAACTGACGAGCCTTGTAGTTGATCAAATAAGTCATCGATTCTCGGTAGTGGGTAACGATTCTTGATGGTAAGTTTGTTCAACTCTCGGTAGTCAATACACAACCTGAATGTACCATCCTTCTTTTTGACAAACAAAACAGGAGCTCCCCATGGTGATGTACTTGGTCGTATAAAATCACTCTCTAAAAGTTCTTGTAATTGGCTTTGGAGTTCCTTCATTTCACTGGGTGCAAGTCTGTATGGAGCACGAGCTATTGGTGTAGCTCCTGGTACGAGATCTATTTGAAATTCAACAGATCGGTGTGGAGGCAGTCCCAGTAATTCTTTCGGAAATACATCGAGAAATTCTTTTGCGACGGGAACATCATTGATGTTCTTTTCTTCGGTTTGTACTTTCTTGACATGTGCTAGAACAGCATAGCAACCTTTTCTTATTAGTTTTTGCGCCTTTAAATTACTAATAAGATTTAGCTTCGCATTGCTCTTTTCTCCGTACACCATTAAGGGATTTCCTTTTTTTCGTACAATGCGAATTGCATTTTTGTAACATACGATTTCTGCTCTCTCCTTTTTCAACCAATCCATACCGATTATCACATCAAAACTCCTTAACTCTACTGGTATCAAATTAATCTTAATGTTTCGCTAACCAAATTAATTTCTCGATTCCGACATATATTATCTGCTGTAATTAATTTACCGTTTGCTAATTCGAGTAAAAATTTGTTATCCAAAGGCGTCTGTGGACAACTTAGTTTAGCACAAAAATCTCTACTCATATAGCTTCTATCCGCACCCGAATCAAATAAAACATAAGCAGATTTATTGTCAATAAGAAACGTACCCATAACAAGCTTCGGGTCTTCCTACGCTTCTGCCGTATTAATATTGAAAACTCTTCCGCGGCCCTGCCCACTAGTATTCCCCTGATTCGGGCAATTTCTACTAATGTGGCCCCGTTTTCCACATGCAAAGCAAACTATGACGGCATTATCTGTTCTGAAATTATTTGTTCTTTTAACTCTGTTAAACTTTGGTCCGTAGGCCTCACACTTTGCCGCACTATGACCATTTCTTCTACACCTAGTGCAAAATGTCGTGCAGAACCCTTGGTGATTCTCTTCACACCTTTGGCATGACTGTTTTTGGTTTTTGTTGCCATTGTTGTTATTGAGATTGTTGTTGGGATTGTTGTTATTGCTATTGTTGTTGTTGTTATTCTTGTTGGGACGGTTATTGTAGTTGTTGTTAGGACGTTTGTTGAAGTTGTTGTTGCGATTGATGTTGCGGTTGTTGGGATAGTTATTGCGATTGTGGTTGTGATTGTTGTTGTTATATTGGTGACTCTTGTCATTGGTTTCTTCCAACTTTCTCTTGACTTATTTAATGTTAGCCTCTTCAGTCGTCTGCTCTTTAATCCTTCCTTCGATCTGGTTCACTAATTTGTGAGCCATTCGACTTGCCTTTTGTATGGAGGCGGGCTCGTGTGAACTCACATCTTCTTGAATCCTTTCCGGTAACCCTTTTACAAATGCGTCGATCTTCTCTTCTTCGTCTTCGAATGTTCTGGGGCACAATAGGCACAATTCGGTGAATCGTCGTTCGTACGTGGTGATATCGAAACCTTGCGTTCGTAATCCTCTAAGCTCTACCTTGAGCTTGTTGACCTCGTTTCTGGGACGATACTACTCGTTCATCAATTGTTTGAATGCTGACCACGGTAGTGCTTAAGCAGCATCTTGTCCTACCTGCTTGAGATAGGTATTCCACCATGTTAGCGCCGTACATGTGAAGGTATGCGTAGCGTACTTTACTTTGTCTTCTTCAGTACATTTACTTATGGCAAACACCGATTCAACCTTCTCGGTTCACCGTTTCAATCCAATTGGACCCTCGGTTCCATCAAATTCCAAAGGTTTGCAGGCAGTGAATTCTTTGTAGGAGCATCCTACACGATTTCTTGTGAAATTAGTTCCACTGCTAGATCCAGAGTTATTGTTATTTTGCATCGCAGCCTGTACTGCGGCTATGTTTGCTGCAAGGAAAACACGGAAGTCTTCCTCGCTCATG
This sequence comes from Rutidosis leptorrhynchoides, assembly GCF_046630445.1. NCBI lineage: Eukaryota > Viridiplantae > Streptophyta > Magnoliopsida > Asterales > Asteraceae > Rutidosis > Rutidosis leptorrhynchoides. Next base: position 32,450,662 of record NC_092339.1, on the reverse strand, counting down.
TTCAAATTCTGACGAGTCGCCGGTGCCATTTCCTTCAAAAATAGCCCAAAAGAATTAAGTTAATCATATAGAATTTTAAGAGTAGTCAATAGTATTTCGTAGCATAGTATGAACTTATTTATAAAAGCTTTTTCTTCATATTAGCGTTTTATAGTTTTTAATTCGGGTACTACCTACCCGTTAAGTTCATACTTAGTAGCTAATATGCAATTCAACTACTACAATTCCATATGAAAAACTGATTATGATAATATATCACATACAAATATTCTTCAAACTTACAACTTCGCTATATTACATATAACATGAAATATAGTACACTTTGATACAGGACAGTTTTGAAGATAAATCTAGTTAATACGCTAGTTGTTCAGCAAAGGAAATACAGACACGTAATTCATAAGTCCAGAAACAAGTCGCATTCTGGTTTTACTAAGACGACTTCCCATCCTTGGTCTTGTGAAAAATAACCGTTATGACCATTGGCTAGGCAGCATGTTTTAATGTCGTCAAAAGGACGAGGGTTTCGTAATGTCCAACAGCCCCGTAATAATCTAAAAACCTTGTTTCTCACCCCAACTACTGAATCCGTCACTTGTGGGAAGGTTTTATTTAAAAGTTGCAATCCGATGTTCTTTTTCTCACTTTGGTAAGAAGCGAACATCACTAACCCGTAAGCATAACACGCTTCTTTATGTTGCATGTTAGAAGCTCTTTCTAATTCACGAAATCCTATGTTGGGATATGTTGAGTCAAAATAGGTTCTTAACCCGTAGCATAAAATTGCATTTGGATTCCCAGCATTTAACGCTTTAAAGAAAACACGGCGTAACTTACGGCCTCCCCAATGTGATATACCCCACCTATCAAAGGAAAGCCTTTTATAAACTAAGGCATTTCTGGAAAGTCTTTCAAATGTTTGACAAGTTAATTTTGCCATAATTAATTATGCTGATGAATTCTGACCGACTCTAGACAAGATTTCCTCAATCATATCCTCTGGTAGATCTTCTAAAATATTCGGTTGTCTACCCTTAACGTCCATTTTGTTTTTATACTGTAAAATAGACAAGGATTAGATTCGTAAAAGATAATTAACAAACAATACTAGCAATTTTTACATAGAACATAAAAGTACAAGCACACTACAACACATATAATACACAACATGATTACAACCCTCTAATATGAATCACTGGTTTCTTCTTCTTCGGACTTGATTCGTTTTCCTAATTTTCTAGGGATATATGGTGTTCCTCTAGTACGAGCCGTAATTTTCCATAATGGTTTAGAAAAACCTGGTGGTTTAGAGGTTCCCGGGTTATTGTTACAATTTAGGAAGTACGGACGTTGCCGATACATATAAAGTTCATCGGAGTTGGAATCAGGTTTCTCTATTTTTATACCTTTTCCCTTATTATTTTCTTTTGCTTTATTAAATTGGGTCGAGGTAATTTCTATAACATCATCGAAATCCTCATCGGGATCCGATTCATCAGAAAATTGATAATCTTCCCAATATTTTGCTTCCTCGGTGGAAACACCATTGACCATTATTAACTTTGGTTCGTTGGTTGAGGATTTTCTTTTATTTAATTGATTTACTATAGGTATCAGTATTTCTTCCTCCGGAACCTCTTCTTCTTCCAGTTCTTCCTCTTCTGGTTCCTCCTCTTCCGGTTCCTCTTCTTCCGGTTCCTCCTCTTCCGGTTCCTCGTCTTCTGGTTCATCTTCTTCCGGTTCCTCTTCGGGAATTTGTGAATCTTTCCAAAATATATTCGACTCTTTATTATTATTAGGTGAATCGATAGGATTTGTACTAGTGGTAGACATCTATCACACAATATCAAACATATTAAGAGGTTAATATATCACATAATATTTACATGTTAATAATATATAGTTTCCAACAAAAGTGTTAAGCAATCGTTTTTAAAGAAAACACGGTCGAAGTCCAGACTCACTAATGTATCCTAACAAACTCGATAAGACACACTAATGCAAATTTCTGGTTCTCTAAGACCAACGCTCTGATACCAACTGAAATGTCCCGTTCATATTGATTATAAACGTTCCATATTAATTGATTTCGTTGCGAGGTTTTGACCTCTATATGAGACGTTTTTCAAAGACTGCATTCATTTTTAAAATAACCATAACCTTTATTTTATCTATAAAGGTTTAAAAAGCATTACGTAGATTATCAAATAATGATAATCTAAAATATACCGTTTACACACGACCATTACATAATGGTTTACAATAAGAATATATTACATCAAAAATAAGTTTCTTGAATGCAGTTTTTACATAATATCATACAAGCATGGACTCCAAATCTTGTCCTTATTTTAGTATGCAACAGCGAAAGTTCTTAATAATCACCTGAGAATAAACATGCTTAAAACGTGAACAAAAATGTTGGTGAGTTATAGGTTTAACCTATATATTTATCAAATTGTAATAATAGACCACAAGATTTCATATTTCAATATACATCCCATACATAGAGATAAAAATCATTCATATGGTGAACACCTGGTAACCGACATTAACAAGATGCATATAAGAATATCCCCTGTCATTCCGGGAAATCCATCGGACATGTTAAAACAACATCGAAGTACTAAAGCATCCACAACCATGGATGGGGTTCGTTAGGCCCAATAGATCTATCTTTAGGATCCGCGTCAATTAGTAGATCGGTTTACTAATTCTTAGGCTACCAAGCAAAAGGGGCATATTCGGCTTCGATCATTCACCCATATAATGTAGTTTCAATTACTTGTGTCTATTTCGTAAAACATTTATAAAACTGCATGTATTCTCATCCCAAAATATTAGATTTTAAAAGTGGGACTATAACTCACTTTCACAGATTTTTACTTCATCGGGAAGTAAGACTTGGCCACTGGTCGATTCACGAACCTATAACAAATATGTACATATATATCAAAGTATGTTCAAAATATATTTACAACATTTTTAAAACGTTTTAATGTTTTAAGTTTATTAAGTCAGCTGTCCTCGTTAGTAACCTACAACTAGTTGTCCATAGTTAGATGTACATAAAATAAATTGATATATATTATCTTGACCCAATCCACGACCCAATGTATACACGTCTCAGGCTAGATCACAACTCAAAGTATATATATTTTTGGAATCAACCTCAACCCTGTATAGCTAACTCAAACATTACTGCATATAGAGTGTCTATGGTTGTTCCAAATAATATATATACATGGGTCGATATGATATGTCAAAACATTTGCATTGAAGGAAATTCGTATGCCCGAGAGACATAATTAATTAATGTGGCCAATATGTTATGATCCAAGTCGGGTCATACCCAATAACAAGCCGTCAACACTTTTATGTATTTATTTTAATGAGTGGATCTTTAAAATAAATACTTGACACTTAGACTTTAGAAATTGGTTTTCTAAAGATAAAATGCTTGAGATAATTATTTGGACAATTATAAGTGCAAGTTTAATTATTTATATAATTAAACTTACATGTGTGAGTTATAATTTTATAAAATGGTTTATAGAATTAAGTAAATGTGCAAGTAACATACATATCTTTATAAGTGGTTTATAAAGTTAAGATGTGTATGTGTTATATATAAAATAATGCAAGACTTATTTTATATATTTGTACAAGTTATTTAGCATGCAAGAAATACAAAAGAAAAGAAAATAAAAATAAAAGGATGGGTGATGGTTGGTGGCGGTTTTGGGGTGCCCAAGACAAGCCACCCCATGCTTGATTTAATGTATTAAACACTCCAAGTAAATGCATGCATTGGCTCTCTCACACACACACCCTTTCTACCATTTTGAACTTGCAAAAATCTCTCCCATTTCTCTCCCTTTTGGCCGAAATATTAGAGGAGGAAGAAGAGGTTCTTCAATCTTGTTTTGCTTGTTAATTAGTGTTAAAAATCCTAACCAAGTTCTAGGGTGTTGAAGTAAAAAGGTTTGTGGGTATACAAGGCTTGAGGTTTCAAGTTAGAAACTTGCTTTCTTCATCTTCATCTTCATCTTGCTTCAACCTCCATTTTAGGAGAAGGTATAAACCCTAACTAGCTCTATTTACATTTTAGTATATTTTCAAGACTAGATCTATAAATGGAATTCATGTTTAAAAGTTTTATATACACATGCAACTTGAAAATACTTCCGCTTGGTCCTTATTTTGGCCGAATTTTAACATGCATAAATGGGTTTTGTGACTTGTTAACATGTGATGAATTCCATCAATGGTATCTAGAGCCAAAGTCTTGTTAATATGCTTCTTGTTTTTTGGCTAGTAAACTCATTTATTTTACAATCTACCAACATGCATGAAAGTAGAATGTAAAAATCTTGAGTTTTGGTGGGTTTGATGGGTTGGCGGAATTTTTGGGCTTCCAAAATGGGTTTGGAGCATCAAGTTTGGCCAAGATTTGTTGTTGTTTTAGTTCACAATCATGCCTTGACCTTGTGGTTGGATTTGTGTGTGATTTGGTTGATTATTCATTCTTATGGTTTGTAATAATTATTTATTTGGTTTGTAATTAATCTTGTAATTTCTTGATGTAATTTATTCTATTTGGTTTGTAAAATAGAATAGGTTGTTATTTCATTTTCTAGAAAAGAATTGTATTAGGATATAATTTTGTAAAAAGAAAATGAAGATTCATGAAGAAGATTACAAGATGGAACTTTGAAGATTACAAGATTAAGTGGGAGATTTTGTTTAAAATCTCTTACTTGTTTAACCCTTTAAGTAACACTTGTTTTGGCTAAACAAGTGCTTACCACATTGGCATGATTGTGGACTTTTATTTTGCATGCTTGTATGGTTTTGTGTATGTGTTTGGTTGCTACAACAATTTCACATGTTTACAACTTGCAAAATACATTATAAATGGTTATAATAAAAATAACAAAATGACACTAATAATTGGTTATTAGACCTAAATAAAATGGTTTATTTAAAAGGTAATGAAATGGTTTATAACTAGTAATTGGTTTACTAAAAGGACATGAAAATAAGTTTTTCATAAAACACTACACACCAAATGCATGTTGGTGTATAGCACTTTGTTTTCTAAAACTAGAATGTAGAAAACATAAAATCCCTTTAACTAAAACAAGGTAAACAAGTTAAACGCCATCCTTTTGTATGAACACTTGGACATATTAGGAAACTCTTGATGGGATAAAGGTCACCTAACCGTCATGAGTGAACTAATATGAATAAGGTACACTTCGCATACATGTGGGATAAAGGTCACCTAACCACTTGTATGTTAAGTCTACATGTTCACGCAAGTAGGACGACTTGATTTGGGAATCATGAACTTAGGGTCACCGAAGCATGAGGAACAAATAGGCGTTGATGGGATTAATATGCCATGCAAAAGGATTGCATGATCCCATAACTTAGAAGTTGCAAAAGGATTGCAATTGTCATTATGACTACCTAGCTAAATCAAATGACGGGATAAAGGTCACCTAACCGAAATTTGATTTACCGTTGGATTCTAATATTTAATAAAACAAATTAAAAGGGTATTGTTTATTAAATTTAAAATCGATACTTAAAAGGACTTTGTTGAATTTTGTAGATGGCCGCTAATAACAACAACAACATGCAAAACGCACCACTTAACATGAACAACCTATCGTTACGGTCTCTCCTCGAGAAAGACAAACTCAACCATACCAACTTTATGGATTGGTTCCGCAATCTTCGGATTGTCCTCAAACAAGAGGATAAAGCGTATGTACTTGAGGACCCCATTCCCGATCAACCCGATGAGAATGATGTGGAGGCAATGGCCTCTTACGATAAGTATTGCCACGACTCCCTTCAAGTCTCATGCCTAATGCTTGGGACTATGATACCCGAACTCCAAAAGGATTTCGAGCATCATAGTGCATACGACATGATAACGCAATTGAAGGAGATGTTCCTTCAACAAGCGCGTGTCGAGCGCTTCGAAACGGTTCGGGCGCTACATTCTTGTCGTATGGACGATACCCAATCGGTTTCATCTTATGTACTTAAGATGAAAAGCCTTATCGATCGTGCTAACCGTCTTAACCTAAACATATCTAATGAGTTAGCCACCGATCTTATCCTTAACTCCCTATCAAAAAGGTTTGATCAATTTGTAATTAATTACAATATGAATGGGATGGATAAGAGCATAGGTGAGCTTCACGGTATGCTTAGAACGGCGGAAACTAGCATGGGTAAAAGGGCTTTACCCGTGTTAGCAATCGATCAAGGTGGATCCAAAGGTATCACCTCTAAGCCTAAGGTGGCTAAGAGAAAAGGACCCGCCCATCAAGGCAAAGGGAAAGGGAAGATGGTTACCCCAACCATCAACAAGGCTAAGAAGCAAAAGGTAGCCGAGAAGGCAAACCCCAAGGAAGACCCATGTTTCGGTTGCAGTGAGATGGGTCATTGGAAACGAAACTGTCCGGTCTACCTTAAGGAGTTGAAGGACAAGAGGGATGCAGGGCAAACCTCAGGTAATATATATATGGTATATATAGAGCTTAGTATTACTTCTTCTAATACATGGGTATTAGACACTGGATGTGGAACTCATATTTGCAATTCTTTGCAGGGGTTCAAAAGAAGTGATCATAAGGCGGGAACATCAAGTCTCTATATGGGCAATGGTGCAAAGGTGCATGTTAAAGCTCTAGGAGATTTTATTTTGAAGCTTCCAAGCGGATTGGAACTTATTTTAGAAAATGTTTTGTATGCTCCGGATTTGTGTAGAAACATTATTTCTATTTCTCGCTTAAAACAATGTGGTTACGTTGTTAATTTTATTGATGATGATATTCATGTTTCTAAAGATAATGTATTCTATTTCAAGGCTTCGCCTTCAAATGGAATTTATGAATTGGTTCATGATGACGCATCATCGAGCTCTATATACCATACTAGCACCAAGAAACTCAAAAGGGATTTGAGTGATTCCTATTTATGGCATTGTCGCCTTGGTCACATAAACAAGAACCGAATGCATACACTTCAAAAGAATGGACTTTTGAAATCAAATGAAATGGATTCGTTTGATGTATGTGAATCTTGTTTACAAGGCAAGATGACTAAAGCACCTTTCAAAGGGACTTATGAAAGGGCTAAAGATTTATTGGGATTAATACATTCGGATGTATGTGGACCCTTTAAACCCATGACTAGGAATGGTGAAAGATACTTTGTTACTTTCATTGATGACTTTAGTCGTTTCGGATATGTATACTTATTAAGACACAAGGACGAAACGTTTGAAGCATTCAAAGAATATCAAAACGAAGTACAAAATCAACTCAATAGGACAATTAAGGCACTTCGTACCGATAGAGGAGGTGAATACCTAAGCGATGCCTTCCAAGATCATCTTAGGAGTTGTGGGATTATCTCACAACTTACTCCACCCGGAACACCCCAACTTAATGGAGTTTTCGAAAGGAGGAACCGAACCCTAATGGATATGGTTCGATCTATGATGGCAAGAAGCTCGTTACCTCTATCATTTTGGGGTTATTGTCTAAGCTCCGCGGCTCGTATTTTAAATATGGCCCCAACCAAGAAAGTGGAACGAACTCCTCATGAGATGTGGTTTGGAAAACCACCTTCTCTTTCATACTTAAAAGTATGGGGATGTGAAGCTTATCCTAAGCGTTATGTAGCTAATAAGCTACATGCTCGATCCACAAAGTGTATCTTCATAGGATATCCCAAAGATGACATGGGATATTACTTCTATGATCCATCCGAGCAAACGGTATTTGTTGCTCGAAAAGCGGAATTCCTTGAAACCAAATTCCTTATGGAAGGTAATGGTGAAAGGAAGATAGATCTTGTAGAGGTACAAGATCAAGCCGATGATACACAATTGGTTGGCACTAGTACTCAACATGAGGATGTTGAAAATGATCAAGTGGATGATCAAGGTACACAAGACGTTCGAAGATCTAGTAGGATTAGTAATCCTCCCGAGAGATATGGGTTTCTCGTGGATGGTTGCTATACGGTTGATTTGGATGAACCGAAAAACTACAAAGATGCTTTCTCAAGGATTGATAAAGATAAATGGCAGGAAGCCATGAACGCCGAGATGCAATCCATGTATGAAAACCAAGTTTGGGAACTTGTTGTGCAACCTCCTAGCTCTAAGCTAGTTGATTGCAAATGGCTTTTCAAGAAGAAAACCGACATACATGGAAACTTGGATACATACAAAGCTAGACTTGTAGCAAAAGGTTTCACTCAAACTCAAGGGGTTGACTATGATGAAACTTTCTCGCCAGTGGCAATGCTAAAGTCTATTAGGATATTATTTGCCATTGCTGCTCACTATGACTATGAAATATGGCAAATGGATGTCAAAACCGCTTTCCTAAATGGATATCTTGAGGAAGATGTCTATATGGTACAGCCCGAAGGTTTTGTTGATCCGAAAAATCCTAAAAAGGTATGCAAGTTAAAGAAATCAATCTACGGATTGAAATAAGCATCTAGAATGTGGAATCATCGTTTTAATGAAGAGGCAAAGAAATTTGGCTTCATTAAAAATGGTGATGAAGCTTGTGTATACAAGAAGGCTAGTGGGAGCTCTATAATGTTCCTTGTGCTATATGTGGATGATATATTATTGTTTGGGAATGATATTACCACAATGCAAGAAGTCAAAACTTGGCTAAAGAGTTGCTTCTCCATTAAGGATCTTGGAGAAGCACAATACATATTGGGGATTGGGATCTATAGGAATAGATCTAAGAGATTGATAGGTTTAAGTCAAAGTACATACATTGATAAAATCTTGAAAAGGTTCAAGATGGAAAACTCTAAGAAAGGTTTGGTACCTATTCAAAAGGGAACCGTTCTCAGTTCATCTCAGTGTCCTACCACGAAAGATGAACAAGAGAGAATGAAGAAAGTCCCATACGCATCTGCTATTGGGTCTATCATGTATGCAATGATATGTACTAGACCGGATGTGTCATGCGCTTTAAGCTTGACAAGTAGATACCAGAATAACCCAGGAAATAGTCATTGGACTGCGGTTAAATGTATATTGAAATACCTTAGAAGGACTAAGGATATGTTTCTAATATATGGGTCTGGTGAGGAGGAACTCGCTGTAAAAGGTTACGTGGACGCGAGTTTCCAAACTGATCGAGATGACTCTCGATCACAATCCGGTTATGTCTTCATGTTGAATGGTGGTGCGGTCTCTTGGAAGAGCTCAAAACAGGAAGTTGTTGCGTTATCCACTACAGAGTCGAAGTACATTGCCGCCTCATTGGCAGCCCAGGAAGCTGCATGGATGAAGAAATTCATCGACGACTTAGGAGTGGTCCCTTCCATTCAGGATCCTCTTGAGATCTTTTGTGACAACGAGGGTGCGATTGCTCAAATCAAGGAACCTCGTGCTCATCAAAAGACTCGTCACATTGAGCGGAGATTCAACTACATCAGGGATGAGGTTGAAAAGGGAAAGATATGTATTCACAAGGTTCACACAGATCAAAATGTTGCGGATCCACTCACGAAGCTTTTACATGGGCCAAAACATGAGGGACATGTTTGTGCATTAGGGCTTCGATATTCTATTGATTGGAATTGATCTATTTAAGTATTGTAACGGAACGAATTAGTTCAAACTCATTAATATAATTATGGTATTAATTTAATTATGAGTCATGTTCCAATTTTGCATATTTTATCCATGAATAAACTATTATTCTAAATTTCGTAGTTGATCACATTTGTGGGAACAAGTGTGAGGTCTAGACTATTATGAACTTGGATTGGTTAACATTCAAATGGTGAATGTGAGGCAAGGTTGCAACCAAGGTTCATAGATATTTGTGGGACACAAATATTGGAAGACCCGCTCTCAAGATTTACTATATGGAGCCTTTGTGGTTGATCACATGTAATCTTGAGTAAAGGAGAATATCATTATATCCTCTGACCTGAGACACATATTGGGTTCGGATATTCACCGAATATTGTGCCTTGATTCTTTCCTTCGCTATTCTGGAACATGGTAGTACATAAGGGAGGCTTCAGGTATGGTACAAGGTGTAGTATCTAGGACGTATGTAGTCAAGATGGAATTTGTCCCTCTTATTCGTTGAGAGTCAGATGTCTAAGGCCTGATAAAGTTAAATCTATAAGAGAGTGATCATTCTATGTCTCTTGGATTTAACATGACATCTAGGACGAAAGGATATATTGAAAATTCACCTAATCATATTCGAGATGGGAACTCGAAAGGGATGATGTTATTGAATGGCACTAAGTCATAACATATTGGGGGTGATGGACGGTCGTTAGGTGGTATCCGTCACTTGCATTAATTTCTTATGTTCTCGTGCAAGTGGGAGATTGAAGGAAATTCGTATGCCCGAGAGACATAATTAATTAATGTGGCCAATATGTTATGATCCAAGTCGGGTCATACCCAATAACAAGCCGTCAACACTTTTATGTATTTATTTTAATGAGTGGATCTTTAAAATAAATACTTGACACTTAGACTTTAGAAATTGGTTTTCTAAAGATAAAATGCTTGAGATAATTATTTGGACAATTATAAGTGCAAGTTTAATTATTTATATAATTAAACTTACATGTGTGAGTTATAATTTTATAAAATGGTTTATAGAATTAAGTAAATGTGCAAGTAACATACATATCTTTATAAGTGGTTTATAAAGTTAAGATGTGTATGTGTTATATATAAAATAATGCAAGACTTATTTTATATATTTGTACAAGTTATTTAGCATGCAAGAAATACAAAAGAAAAGCAAAAAAAAAATAAAAGGATGGGTGATGGTTGGTGGCGGTTTTGGGGTGCCCAAGACAAGCCACCCCATGCTTGATTTAATGTATTAAACACTCCAAGTAAATGCATGCATTGGCTCTCTCACACACACACCCTTTCTAGCATTTTGAACTTGCAAAAATCTCTCCCATTTCTCTCCCTTTTGGCCGAAATATTAGAGGAGGAAGAAGAGGTTCTTCAATCTTGTTTTGCTTGTTAATTAGTGTTAAAAATCCTAACCAAGTTCTAGGGTGTTGAAGTAAAAAGGTTTGTGGGTATACAAGGCTTGAGGTTTCAAGTTAGAAACTTGCTTTCTTCATCTTCATCTTCATCTTGCTTCAACCTCCATTTTAGGAGAAGGTATAAACCCTAAATAGCTCTATTTACATTTTAGTATATTTTCAAGACTAGATCTATAAATGGAATTCATGTTTAAAAGTTTTATATACACATGCAACTTGAAAATGCTTCCGCTTGGTCCTTATTTTGGCCGAATTTTAACATGCATAAATGGGTTTTGTGACTTGTTAACATGTGATGAATTCCATCATGCATACGTGTGTGTGGTATCCCAAGATTACATAATATATTAGAATACATGTATAATACAATATAAGTTAGCTAGGATATGATTTGTATAGAATTGTTACAATATTTCCCGTAGCTAAAACAATCAAAAAATATCCAATCTTGTTTTACCCATAACTTCTTCGTTTTAAATCCGTTTTGAGTGAATCAAATTGCTATGATTTCATATTGAACTCTATTTTATGAATATAAATAGAAAAAGTATTGGTTTATAGTCAGAAATATAAGTTACAAGTCGTTTTTGTAAGAGGTAGTCATTTCAGTCGAAAGAACGACGTCTTGATGACCATTTTGAAAAACATACTTCCACTTTGAGTTTAACCATGATTTTTGGATATAGTTTCATGTTCATAAGAAAAATCATTTTCCCAGAAGAACAACTTTTAAATCAAAGTTTATCATAGTTTTTAATTATCAAACCCAAAACAGCCCGCGGTGTTACTACGACGGCGTATATCCGGTTTTACGGTGTTTTTTCGTGTTTTCGGGTTTTAAATCATTAAGTTAGCATATCATATAGATATAGAACATGTGTTTAGTTAATTTTAAAATTCAAGTTAGAAGGATTAACTTTTGTTTGCGAACAAGTTTAGAATTAACTAAACCATGTTCTAGTGATTACAAGTTTAAACCTTCGAATAAGGTAGTTTTATATATATGAATTGAATGATGTTATGAACATCATTACTACCTCAAGTTTAGTAGGTAAACCTACTGGAAATGATGAAAAAATAACTTGAGCTTCTAAGGATCTTTGGATGGCTTGAAAGTTCTTGAAGCAGAATCATGACACGAAAACAAGTTCAAGTAAGATTTCCACTCAAAATAAGATTGTTATAGTTATAGAAATTGAATCAAAGTTTGAATATGAGTATTACCTTGTATTAGAAAGATATCTTAATGTAAATAAGAAAGATTTCTTGAGGTTGGATGATCACTTTACCAGATTGGAAGTAAGCTAGCAAACTTGGAAGTATTCTTGATTTTATGAAACTAGAACTTTTAGAATTTATGAAGAACACTTAGAACTTGAAGATAGAACTTGAGAGAGATCAATTAGATGAAGAAAATTGAAGAATGAAAGTGTTTGTAGGTGTTTTTGGTCGTTGGTATATGGATTAGATATAAAGGATGTGTAATTTTGTTTACATGTAAACAAGTCATGAATGATTACTAATATTTTTGTAATTTTCTGAGATATTTCATGCTAGTTTCCAAATTATGGTTCCCACATGTGTTAGGTGACTCACATGGGCTACTAAGAGCTGATCATTGGAGTGTATATACCAATAGTACATACATCTAAAAGCTGTGTATTGTACGAGTAGAATTGTTGATGAAACTGAACGAGGATGTAATTGTAAGCATTTTTGTTAAGTAGAAGTATTTTGATAAGTGTCTTGAAGTCTTTCAAAAGTGTATGAATACATATTAAAGCACTACATGTATATACATTTTAACTGAGTCGTTAAGTCATCGTTAGTCGTTACATGTAAATGTTGTTTTGAAACCTTTAGGTTAACGATCTTGTTAAATGTTGTTAACCCATTATTTATTATATCTAAAGAGATGTTAAATTATTACATTATCATGATATTATGATATATTAATATATCTTAGTATGATATATATACAGTTAAATGTTGTTACAACGATAATCGTTACATATATGTCTCGTTTCGAAATCATTAAGTTAGTAGTCTTATTTTTACATATGTAGTTCATTGTTAATACACTTAATGACATGTTTACTTATCATTTATCATGATTAAACATAGTGTATCAATATCTTAATATGATTCATATGTATTTAGTAAGACGTTGTTATAACGATAATCGTTATATATATCGTTTCGAGTTTCTTAATTCAATAAACTCAATTTTATGTATATAACTCTTTGTTAAAATACCTAATGAGATACTTACTTATCATAATATCATGTTAACTATATAAATAATCATATATATGTCATCATATAGTTTTTACAAGTTTTTACATTTGTGAATCACCGGTCAACTTGGGTGGTCAATTGTCTACATGAAACTCATTTCAAATAATCAAGTCTTAACAAGTTTGATTGCTTAACATGTTGGAAACACTTAATCATGTAATTATCAAATTCAATTAATATAAATAAACATGGAAAAGTTCGGGTCATTACAAGTAATACCTTCACATGTGAATTGTTGTGCCTGTTTAAATACCACTATAACACTTGTTTTTATTTAATATTGTATTTAGGTACATTGAGAATCATGTTGGGACTACTATCTCACCACTAGCAGCAAAACGTTGCTGCTTTTATAACATCTATGTCTTATTGTTCGAGTATTTTTAGCCGTTTTTTTATTTCTCTAGATTAATAGCCTTATTTTTGTTTTTTGTTTCTAAATTTCATATTGAATGCGAACATATGAGAGTGTAGTTTCATTTTAATGATAATTAATGGCCGCAAAATACATATTTGAAGTTACTACATTCCCCACAAAATCGGGAAAATATTTTGTGGGGAATTTTTCGAAAATTTTTTAATTGCAGATTAGGCCCATTTTCGCAAGATAACTAGAAAACGTCGCTACGAGCAAGACTTCCTTAAGGATTTCCCCCGTTCGAAGCAGTTTAGATTCTGAAAAAGACATCTTACTATTTTTAAATGTGAATGTTGCACTTTTAGATGTTAGGATAAGTAATACCTTCACATGTGATTTGTTTTATCTGTTTCAATATCACTATGATACTTGTTTTTTTTAATATTGTATTTAGGTATATCGAGAATGATGTTGGGGCTTTTTTATAACGTATTGGTTTTATTATTCGAGTATTATTAGCCGCTTTTTTATTTCTCTAGATTCATTGCCTAATTTTTGTTTTTGTTTCTAAATTTCATATTTAATTCGAATATATGAGTGTAGTTTCATTTTGATAATAATTAATGGCCGCAAAACACATATTTGAAGTCACTACATTCCCCACAAAATCGGGCAAAATTTTGTGGGGAATTTTTGAAAAATTTTCAATTGCAGATTAGGCCCATTTTCGAAAGATAACTAGAAAACGGCACTCTGAGCAAGACTCCTTAAGGCGTTCCCACGTTCGAAGCAGTTTAGATTTCCAAAATGACATTTCACCATTTTTAAAGGTGAATTTTGTACTTTTAGATCTTAGGATAAGTAATACTTTCACATGTGAATTGTTGTGCCTGTTTAAATGCCACTATGACACTTGTTTTTATTTAATATTATATTTAGGTACATCTAGAATCATGTTGGGGCTACTATCTCACCACTAGCTATAACATGTTGCTGTTTTTATAACGTCTTTGTTTTATTGTTCGAGTATTTTTAGTCGTTTTTTTATTTCTCTAGATTCATAGCCTTATTTTTATTTTTGTTTCTAAAATTCATATTGAATGTGAATATATGAGAATGGCCGCAAAACATATATTTGAAGTCACAACATTCCCCACAAAATCGGGCAAAATTTTGTGGGAATTTTTTTGAAAATTTTTTAATTGCAGATTCGGCCCATTTTCGCAAGATAACTAGAAAACGGCGTTACGATCAAGACTTCCTTAAGGCTTACCCCTGTACGAAGCAGTTTAGATTTCGAAAATAACATTTTACTATTTTTAAAGGTGAATTTTGCACTTTTAGA
The DNA here is from genome assembly GCF_046630445.1 of Rutidosis leptorrhynchoides. Classification (NCBI taxonomy): domain Eukaryota; kingdom Viridiplantae; phylum Streptophyta; class Magnoliopsida; order Asterales; family Asteraceae; genus Rutidosis; species Rutidosis leptorrhynchoides. The sequence continues at coordinate 32,435,561 of NC_092339.1, read as the reverse complement.
TGTTACGATAAGTAATACCTTCACATGTGCATTGTTGTGCCTATTTAAATACCACTATAATACTTGTTTTTATTTAATATTGTATTTAGGTATATCGAGAATCATGTTGGGCTACTATCTCACCACTAGCTATAAAAAGTTGCTGCTTTTCCTACCCTACGCCTCTCTAGGCTTCGCTATCGCTCATGACCATCTTTCTTTTCTTGCCTTTCCCCATCCTTTCAAAGCCTGGTTGCCAGAAGCTACACGAAAATTTTCATTGGATCTCGGTTGTTCTTACACCCCTCCTGGCAAAGAAAGAAAGGCAGGTTCAGGCGATTGATCACCTTCGCGAAACTACTAAAGGGAAGGCTATTATTTTACCATTCTGTCCTTCCAAGAGGAGATGCTATCAATGAAACTGAAAGAAAGAAAAAACCAAGTGCCTTTCGTATAGACCAAAACCTTTAGAGAATGATCTGACACCTTTTTGTGGGCCTAGGGTAGACTGAGTATATATAGTTAGCCTGTTCCGATTCTTTCTTCTATTGTCTTTGTTTTATTGTTCGAGTATTTTAGCCATTTTTTTATTTCTCTAGAGCCTTATTTTTGTTTTTGTTTCTAAAATTCATATTGAATGTGAATATATGAGAGTGTAGTTTCGTTTTGATGATAATTAATGGACGCAAAACATATATTTGAAGTCAATACATTCCCCACAAAATCGGGCAAAATTTTGTGGGGAATTTTTTGAAAAATTTTCAATTGCAGATTAGACCCATTTTCGCGAGATAACTAGAAAATGGCACTATGATTTAGACTTCCATAAGGCTTACCCCCGTACGAAGCAGTTTAGATTTCGAAAATGACATTTTACTATTTTTAAAGGTGAATTTTGCACTTTTAGATCTTAGGATAAGTAATACCTTCACATGTGAATTGTTGTCCTTGTTTAAATACCACTACAATACTTGTTTTTATTTAATATTGTATTTAGGTATATCGAGAATCATGTTGGGGCTACGATATCACCACTAGTGTCTTTGTTTTATTGTTCGAGTATTTTTAGCCGTTTTTTTATTTCTCTAGATTCATAGCCTTATTTTTGTTTTTGTTTCTAAAATTCATATTGAATGTGAATATATGAGAGTGTAGTTTCGTTTTGATGATAATTAATGACCGCAAAACATATATTTGAACTCACTACATTCCCCAAAAAATTGGCAAAATTTTGTGGGAAATTTTTTAATAAATTTTCTGTTGCAGATTAGGCCCATTTTCGCAAGATAACTAGAAAACGGCGCTACGATCAAGACTTCCTTAAGGCTTCCCCAGTACGAAGCAGTTTAGATTTTGAAAATGACATTTACTATTTTTAAAGGTGAATTTTGCTCTTTTAGATCTTAGGATAAGTAATACCTTCACATGTGAATTGTTGTGCCTGTTTAAATACCACTATAATACTTGTTTTTATTTAATATTGTATTTAGGTATATCGAGAATCATATTGGGTCTACTATCTCACCACTAGCTAAAAAACGTTGCTGCTTTTATAACATCTTTGTTTTATTGTTCGAGTATTTTTAGCCGTTTTTTTATTTCTCTAGATTAATAGCCTTATTTTTATTTTTTGTTTCTAAATTTCATATTGAATGCGAATATATGAGAGTGTAGTTTCATTTTAATGATAATTAATGGCTGCAAAACACATATTTGAAGTCACTACATGTGACAACCCTCACTTTTTCACTCCTAATTTGACTAAAATGCCCTTTGGGTTTTCTGTGCACTTGTAAACTTGCTTTAACAAAACATCGACCGAATTGTAAAATTTTAGTCGACACTTCCTGTTAATGCATTTCTGTTACATTATAAATATTAAACTATAAGTAAATAATAATATGTGACATTTATATAAACTATAAAACAAATGGAGAAAAGAATTAAAATTTAACAAAACATGGGATGCTTTTATTTGCACATGTTTTCTTTTATATGTTTAATATTATTATTATTATATTTAGTATTATAAATATATATATATATATATATATATATATATATATATATATATATATATATATATATATATATATATATATATATATATATATAACGTACATATGTTTAATTCCATTTCCTTACCAACTCCATTATTTACTCCATATTCCTTTCTTTACTTTTAAATTCTTATCCCATGCCCACCACCACTTGCACCCTACTTTTATCATAATATAATATATTAGTATATTACAATTGCTAGCACATGGTCATCACTTTTCCAATACATGAACCAATTGCTATTGCTATTGCTATTATATATAATTTGACATTCTGATTAACAAGTAAATGATGAAGATATGTTGGAACCACTACTACTACTACCACTACTCTCTTATATTATATATACACATCATGCATATCGGTTGGAATCACTACTACTACTCTCTTCTGTTTCAAGTTATAAAGACACCACCACCATATCATCATCAAATCCACACAAAAAACCATCATCTTAATCAAACCGCCCCTAAGCTAGAAAGACATGATCTCTACGACTAGATTCTATCTTACTCTATATATTAAAAAAAAAGGGTAAACGGTAGAAGTGGTAATATAATATAAATAGATATAGATATAATAACGTAATAATAATAATAATAATAATAATAATAATAATAATAATAATAATAATAATAATAATAATAATAATAATAATAATAATAATAATAATAATAATAAATATAATAATAATAATAATAATAATAATAATAATGTTAATAATAATAATAATAATAATAATAATAATAATAATAATAATAATAATAATAATAATAATAATAATAATAATAATAATAATAATAATACTCTTAAACCAATCGACCAAATATCTCCACGGCCTAATTTTTCCATTTATTTTGTCTAATTAATATTTATTAAGTCATGCTTTCAATTTAAATAGATAACGTCATATTTATGTATAATAAGTGAACATGTTTTGTAAATATATACATACATATATAATATTACTCCTATTATAATAGTGAACGTGTTTTTTTTGTAATTATATATATTATTACTCCTATTATAATAATTGAACGTGATTAGGTAGAAAGAGATAATGAAAATTAATAAAGTGGAATATAATAATCAACTAAACTAACCCCATAATTATAATAAAAGCCGTTGAGATTTGACGAAGTCGAAACACATTTTCCCAATTATCACATTCATTCCATATATTCCTGGGAGGTTTCACGCATCATACTTATAAAACTTACAAGAACTCAAAGGGTGTTTTCTTAGCAAAACAAAGATTCATATACATCTACTTAACAACAACATTAATTCACCACAACTTGCACAAGTAGCGTGGGAGAAAACTAGGATTAAAGAGGAGCAACATGAAATTTTACAAGTCGATTTTGGGGCTAAACTCGGTTTCGTTTTGAAGGTATTACCAATTATATTCTAAATATTAAAGTTAGTAACCTTTATTAACCCTCTCATTTTTAATTATCTAATCGAATCGAATCAAAAACTGGCCGTTTCACTCATCGATTTTGTAGCAATATGGGAAGATTTTAGGAACTTAAACTTCATAATGAACATGTACCTACAATATATACATATACTCTATTATATAAAATAGGATTAGGATTACCTTTAGTTTTATTTTATGTAAAGAAAATATATTGAATCAAAAGAATAATAATAATATAAATTTAACCTGCAAATTGATTCGTATGAAAAGTCATGGAAGATGACTTTAAGTTTTTGGAAATTTTTGTTTTCAGTCCCTAAGGTTTGATCACTATTAAAATTTTACTTAAACACTATGCTATAATTATGGATCGAACCCTTAATTTTTTTTATATAGATTTAAAACAAATAAATAAAATGTCTTTATTATGGTTAAGTCCCTAACACACAAAACTTATTCAAATCAGCTCCATAATCCTTTTTTTTATAAATTGAAACATGAGTACTATTATTATATAAAGTTCATATAGAATCCTTAAGTTACGAGTATTTATTTAGAATACATTTTAGAAATTGGGTTACGGGGATATTCAGCAAACGTAAAGTATGACCTTGAATCTAGATTTTTAAATTAGAGGTTTGTATGTGTAAACAACATGTTATTTTAGAGTTTGTTGTTATTAATCTATCTAAAATAATTTAGGACATACTCATTTCGGTTTGATCTTGTAGTGACCCGAACTTTTCCATGTTTATATATATTAAATGAAATTGTTATTTACATGATTAAGTGTTTCCAACATGTTAAGCAATCAAACTTGTTAAGACTTGATTAATTGAAATAGGTTTCATATAGACAATTGACCACCCAAGTTGACCGGTGATTCACGAACGTTAAAACTTGTAAAAACTATATGATGAAATATATATGGTTATATATATAGTTAACATGATATTATGATAAGTAAACATATCATTAAGTATATTAACAATGAACTACATATGTAAAAACAAGACTACTAACTTAATGATTTTGAAACGAGACATATATGTAACGATTATCGTTGTAACGACATTTAATGTACATATATCATATTAAGAGATATTCGTACATCATAATATCATGATAATATAATAATTTAAAATCTCTTTTGATATTATAAACATTGGGTTAACAACATTTAACAAGATCGTTAACCTAAAGGTTTCAAAACAACACTTACATGTAACGACTAACGATGACTTAACGACTCAGTTAAAATGTATATACATGTAGTATTTTAATATGTATTCATACACTTTTGAAAGACTTCAAGACACTTATCAAAATACTTCTACTTAACAAAAATGCTTACAATTACATCCTCGTTCAGTTTCATCAACAGTTCTACTCGTATGCACCCGTATTCGTACTCGTACAATACACAGCTTTTAGATGTATGTACTATTGGTATATACACTCCAATGATCAGCTCTTAGCAGCCCATGTGAGTCACCTAACACATGTGGGAACCATCATTTTGTAGTGACCCGAACTTTTCCATGTTTATATATATTAATTGAGATTGATATTTACATGATTAAATGTTTCCAACATGTTAAGCAATCAAACTTGTTAAGACTTGATTAATTGAAATAGGTTTCATATAGACAATTGACCACCCAAGTTGACCGGTGATTCACGAACGTTAAAACTTGTAAAAAAACTATATGATGACATATATATGGTTATATATATAGTTAACATGATATTATGATAAGTAAACATATCATTAATTATATTAACAATGAACTACATATGTAAAAACAAGACTACTAACTTAATGATTTTGAAACGAGACATATATGTAACGTTTATCGTTGTAACGACATTTAATGTATATATATCATATTAAGAGATATTCGTACATCATAATATCATGATAATATAATAATTTAAAATCTCTTTTGTTATTATAAACATTGGGTTAACAACATTTAACAAGATCGTTAACCTAAAGGTTTCAAAACAACACTTACATGTAACGACTAACGATGACTTAACGACTCAGTTAAAATGTATATACATGTAGTGTTTTAATATGTATTTATACACTTTTGAAAGACTTCAATACACTTATCAAAATACTTCTACTTAACAAAAATGCTTACAATTACATTCTCGTTCAGTTTCATCAACAATTCTACTCGTATGCACCCGTATTCGTACTCGTACAATACACAGCTTTTAGATGTATGTACTATTGGTATATACACTCCAATGATCAGCTCTTAGCAGCCCATGTGAGTCACCTAACACATGTGGGAACCATCATTTGGCAACTAGCATGAAATATCTCATAAGATTACAAAAATATGAGTAATCATTCATGACTTATTTACATGAAAACAAAATTACATATCCTTTATATCTAATCCATACACCAACGACCAAAAACACCTACAAACACTTTCATTCTTCAATTTTCTTCATCTAATTGAACTCTCTCAAGTTCTATCTTCAAGTTCTAAGTGTTCTTCATAAATTCCAAAAGTTCTAGTTTCATAAAATCAAGAATACTTTCAAGTTTGCTAGCTCACTTCCAATCTTGTAAGGTGATCATCCAACCTTAAGAAATCTTTGTTTCTTACAGTAGGTTATCATTCTAATACAAGGTAATAATCATATTCAAACTTTGGTTCAATTTCTATAACTATAACAATCTTATTTCAAGTGATGATCTTACTTGAACTTGTTTTCGTGTCATGATTCTGCTTCAAGAACTTCGAGCCATCCAAGGATCCATTGAAGCTAGATCCATTTTTCTATTTTCCAGTAGGTTTATCCAAGGAAATTAAGGTAGTAATGATGTTCATAACATCATTCGATTCATACATATAAAGCTATCTTATTCGAAGGTTTAAACTTGTAATCACTAGAACATAGTTTAGTTAATTCTAAACTTGTTCGCAAACAAAAGTTAATCCTTCTAACTTGACTTTTAAAATCAACTAAACACATGTTCTATATCTATATGATATGCTAACTTAATGATTTAAAACCTGGAAACACGAAAAACACCGTAAAACCGGATTTACGCCGTCGTAGTAACACCGCGGGCTGTTTTGGGCTAGTTAATTAAAAACTATGATAAACTTTGATTTAAAAGTTGTTATTCTGAGAAAATTATTTTTATTATGAACATGAAACTATATCCAAAAATTATGGTTAAACTCAAAGTGGAAGTATGTTTTCTAAAATGGTCATCTAGACGTCGTTCTTTCGACTGAAATGACTACCTTTACAAAAACGACTTGTAACTTATTTTTCCGACTAGAAACCTATACTTTTTTGTTTAGATTCATAAAATAGAGTTAAATATGAAACCATAGCAATTTGATTCACTCAAAACGGATTTAAAATGAAGAAGTTATGGGTAAAACAAGATTGGATAATTTTTCTCATTTTAGCTACGTGAAAATTGGTAACAAATCTATTCCAACCATAACTTAATCAACTTGTATTATATATTATGTAATCTTGAGATACCATAGACACGTATACAATGTTTCGACCTATCATGTCGACACATCTATATATATTTCGGAACAACCATAGACACTCTATATGTGAATGTTGGAGTTAGCTATACAGGGTTGAGGTTGATTCCAAAATATATATAGTTTGAGTTGTGATCAATACTGAGATACGTATACACTGGGTCGTGGATTGATTCAAGATAATATTTATCGATTTATTTCTGTACATCTAACTGTGGACAACTAGTTGTAGGTTACTAACGAGGACAGCTGACTTAATAAACTTAAAACATCAAAATATATTAAAAGTGTTGTAAATATATTTTGAACATACTTTGATATATATGTATATATTGTTATAGGTTCGTGAATCAACCAGTGGCCAAGTCTTACTTCCCGACGAAGTAAAAATCTGTGAAAGTGAGTTATAGTCCCACTTTTAAAATCTAATATTTTTGGGATGAGAATACATGCAGGTTTTATAAATGATTTACAAAATAGACACAAGTACGTGAAATTACATTCTATGGTTGAATTATCAAAATCGAATATGCCCCTTTTTATTAAGTCTGGTAATCTAAGAATTAGGAAACAGACACCCTAATTGACGCGAATCCTAAAGATAGATCTATTGGGCCTAACAAACCCCATCCAAAGTACCGGATGCTTTAGTACTTCGAAATTTATATCATATCCGAAGGGTGTCCCGGAATGATGGGGATATTCTTATATATGCATCTTGTTATTGTCGGTTACCAGGTGTTCACCATATGAATGATTTTTATCTCTATGTATGGGATGTGTATTGAAATATGAAATCTTGTGGTCTATTGCTACGATTTGATATATATAGGTTAAACCTATAACTCACCAACATTTTTGTTGACGTTTAAAGCATGTTTATTCTCAGGTGAATATTAAGAGCTTCCGCTGTTGCATACTAAAATAAGGACAAGATTTGGAGTCCATGTTTGTATGATATTGTGTAAAAACTGCATTCAAGAAACTGATTTTGATGTAACATATTTGTATTGTAAACCATTATGTAATGGTCGTGTGTAAACAGGATATTTTAGATTATCATTATTTGATAATCTACGTAAAGCTTTTTAAACCTTTATTTATGAAATAAAGGTTATGGTTTGTTTTAAAAATGAATGCAGTCTTTGAAAAACGTCTCATATAGAGGTCAAAACCTCGCAACGAAATCAATTAATATGGAACGTTTTTAATCAATAAGAACGGGACATTTCAGTTGGTATCCGAGCGTTGGTCTTAGAGAACCAGAATTTTGCATTAGTGTGTCTTATCGAGTTTGTTAGGATGCATTAGTGAGTCTGGACTTCGACCGTGTTTACTTGAAAAATGATTGCTTAACAAATTTTGTTGGAAACTATATATTTTTAACATGTGAATATTATGTGATATATTAATCTCTTAACGCGTTTGATATTATGTGATAGATGTCTACCTCTAGAACAAGTCCCATTGACTCACCTAATAATAATGAAGAGTCAAATGTAAATTGGAATGATTCGTGGACTGATTCACAAGTTCCCGAAGAGGAACCGGAAGAAGAGTCGGAACCGGAAGAAGAATCGGAACCGGAAGAAGAATCGGAACCGGATGAAGAAATAGAACCGGTGGGGGAAATAATAAAACGGTTAAGTAAAAGAAAATCCTCAACCAACCGACCAAAGTTAATTATGGTCAATGGTGTTTCCGCCAAGGAAGCAAAATATTGGGAGGATTACCAATTCTCCGATGAATCGGATTCCGACGAGAATTCCGATGATGTTATAGAAATTACCCCAACTGAATTTAAAAAGGCAAAAGAAAATAATAAGGGAAAGGGCATAAAAATAGAGAAATCTAATTCCAACCCCGATGAACTTTATATGTATCGTCAACCCCCGAAGTCCTTAAGTTGTAACAATGACCCGGGAACCTCTAAACCACCAGGTTTTTCTAAACCAATGTGGACAACGACGGCTCGTATTAGGGGAAGATCATATATCCCTAGAAACTTGGCAAAACGAACCAAAACCGAAGAAGAAGAAACGAGCGAGTCAGAATAAGATAGTTGTATTCGTGTGGTGTAATATATGTAATATAGTGTTCTTATGCTTTATGATATATGTAAAAATTGCTTGTATTAATAAGTATTTTTTTATGAAACTAACTCTTGTCTATTTTACAGTTTAAAAACACAAAATGGATAGACAACCCAATATTTTAAGAGACCTACCCGGAGACATGATTGATAAAATCTTGTCTAGAGTCGGCCAGAATTCTTCGGCACAACTATTTAAGGCGAGATCAGTTTGTAAGACATTCGAAGAACGTTCCAAGAATGTCTTGGTTTATAAGAGACTTTCGTTTGAAAGATGGGGGATATCACATTGGGAAACCCATAAGTTACGATGTGTTTACTTTGACGCATATATTGCGGAGAACCCAAATGCTATTTTACGCAACGGGTTAAGAAATTATTTTGACTCAATATATCCGAATATTGGACTTCGTGATTTAGAAAAAGCGGCTAACATGCAACATAAAGAAGCATGTTATGCTTACGGATTAGTAATGTTCGCTTCTCACCAAAGTGAGAACAAGAACATCGGGCTACAACTATTAAACAAAACGTTTCCACAAGTGACGGAGTCGGTAATTGGGGTAAGAAATGAGGTTTTTAGATTATTACGGGACTGTTGGACATTACGTAACCCTCGTCCCTTTGATGACGTTACAACACGCTGTCTTATCAACGGCCATAACGGTTATGTTACACAAGACCAAGGATGGGAAGTAGTCCTAGTAAAACCAGAATGCATGACTTGTTTCTGGACGTATGAATTACGTGTCTTTATTGCCTTTGCTGAACGACTTGTGTACTAGCTAGAATTGTCTTCACAACTATCTTGTATCAAAGTTATTGTGTGCTATATTTCATGCTTTATGTAAAATAAGCGGTATTGTAAGTTTGTAAAATATTGTATAAAAGTTTGAACGCTAAATATTATTATAATCAGTTTTTCATATAGAATTGTAGTAGTTGAATTGTATATTAGCTACTAAGTATGAACTTAACGGGTAGGTACTACCCGAATTTAAACTTATAAAACGCTAATATGAAGAAAAAGCTTTTATAAATGAGTTCATATTATGCTACGAAATACTATTAACTACTCTTAATATTCTGTATGATTAACTTGTTCCATTTAACTATTTTGAAGGAAATGGCACCGACTACTCGACACACCGTGAATATGAATGAAGAGGAATTCCGTACTTTTCTAGCTTCAAACATAGCCGCAGTACAGGCTGCGCTACATACCAACAATAACCTTGGATCTAGCAGTACAGGAAATCGTGTAGGATGCACCTACAAAGAATTCACTGCCTGCAAACCTTTGGAATTTGATGGAACTGAAGGACCGATCGGATTGAAACGGTGGACCGAGAAGGTTGAATCGGTGTTTGCCATAAGTAAGTGTACTGAAGAGGACAAAGTGAAGTACGCTACGCATACCTTCACAGGTTCTGCGTTAACATGGTGGAATACCTATCTAGAGCAAGTGGGACAAGATGATGCGTACGCACTACCGTGGTCAGCATTCAAGCACTTGATGAACGAGAAGTACCGTCCCAGAACCGAGGTCAATAAGCTCAAGACAGAACTTAGAGGGTTACGAACCCAAGGATTTGATATTACCACGTACGAAAGACGATTCACAGAATTGTGCCTATTGTGTCCGGGAGCATTCGAAGATGAGGAAGAGAAGATCGACGCGTTTGTGAAAGGATTACCGGAAAGAATCCAAGAAGATATAAGTTCACACGAGCCCGCCTCCATACAACAGGCATGTAGAATGGCTCACAAACTCGTGAACCAAATTGAAGAAAGAATTAAAGAACAGACTGCTGAAGAGGCCAATGTGAAGCAAGTCAAAAGAAAGTGGGAGGAAAACGGTGATAAGAATCACCAATACAACAACAACAGCAATTACAACAATAATCGCAACAATTATCCCAACAATCGCAACATCAATCGCAACTACAACAAACGGCCCAACAACAACAACAACAACAACAACAACAGCAACTACAACAATCATCCCAACAACAATAATAACCGCAACAACATCAACAATCAAAAGCAACTATGCCAAAGGTGTGAAAAGAATCACTCGGGGTTCTGCACCAAATTTTGCAACAAGTGTAAAAGAAATGGTCATAGCGCGGCGAAGTGTGAGGTCTACGGACCAGGGGCTAATAGAACGAAAGGAACAAATGGTGTCGGAACGAGTAATGGCGGAGCAAGTAGTGTCGGAGCAAGTTATGCCAATGTAGTTTGTTATAAATGTGGAAAACCAGGCCACATTATTAGAAATTGCCCGAACCAGGAGAACACGAATGGACAAGGCCGTGGAAGAGTTTTCAATATTAATGCGATAGAGGCACAGGAAGACCCGGAGCTTGTTACGGGTACGTTTCTTATTGACAATAAATCTGCTTACGTTTTATTTGATTCGGGTGCGGATAGAAGCTATATGAGTAGAGATTTTTGTGCTAAATTAAGTTGTCCATTGACGCCTTTGGATAGTAAATTTTTACTCGAATTAGCAAATGGTAAATTAATTTCAGCAGATAATATATGTCGGAATCGAGAAATTAAACTGGTTAGTGAAACATTTAAGATTGATTTGATACCAGTAGAGTTAGGGAGTTTTGATGTGATAATCGGTATGGACTGGTTGAAAGAAGTGAAAGCGGAGATCGTTTGTTACAAAAATGCAATTCGCATTATACGAGAAAAAGGAAAACCCTTAATGGTGTACGGAGAAAAGGGCAACACGAAGCTACATCTTATTAGTAATTTGAAGGCACAAAAACTAATAAGAAAAGGTTGCTATGCTGTTCTAGCACATGTCGAGAAAGTACAAACTGAAGAAAAGAGCATCAATGATGTTCCCATTGCAAAAGAATTTCCCGATGTATTTCCGAAAGAATTACCGGGATTACCCCCACATCGATCCGTTGAATTTCAAATAGATCTTGTACCAGGAGCTGCACCAATAGCTCGTGCTCCTTACAGACTCGCACCCAGCGAGATGAAAGAACTGCAAAGCCAATTACAAGAACTTTTAGAGCGTGGTTTCATTCGACCAAGCACATCACCGTGGGGAGCTCCTGTTTTGTTTGTCAAGAAGAAAGATGGTACATTCAGGTTGTGTATCGACTACCGAGAGTTGAACAAACTTACCATCAAGAACCGCTACCCACTACCGAGAATCGACGACTTATTTGATCAACTACAAGGCTCGTCTGTTTATTCAAAGATTGACTTACGTTCCGGGTATCATCAAATGCGGGTGAAAGAAGATGATATTCCAAAGACTGCTTTCAGAACACGTTACGGTCATTACGAGTTTATGGTCATGCCGTTTGGTTTAACTAATGCACCAGCTGTGTTCATGGACCTTATGAACCGAGTGTGTGGACCATACCTTGACAAGTTTGTCATTGTTTTCATTGATGACATACTTATTTACTCAAAGAATGACCAAGAACACGGTGAACATTTGAGAAAGGTGTTAGAAGTATTGAGGAAGGAAGAATTGTACGCTAAGTTTTCAAAGTGTGCATTTTGGTTGGAAGAAGTTCAATTCCTCGGTCACATAGTGAACAAAGAAGGTATTAAGGTGGATCCGGCAAAGATAGAAACTGTTGAAAAGTGGGAAACCCCGAAAACTCCGAAACACATACGCCAGTTTTTAGGACTAGCTGGTTACTACAGAAGGTTCATCCAAGACTTTTCCAGAATAGCAAAACCCTTGACTGCATTAACGCATAAAGGGAAGAAATTTGAATGGAATGATGAACAAGAGAAAGCGTTTCAGTTATTGAAGAAAAAGCTAACTACGGCACCTATATTGTCATTGCCTGAAGGGAATGATGATTTTGTGATTTATTGTGATGCATCAAAGCAAGGTCTCGGTTGTGTATTAATGCAACGAACGAAGGTGATTGCTTATGCGTCTAGACAATTGAAGATTCACGAACAAAATTATACGACGCATGATTTGGAATTAGGCGCGGTTGTTTTTGCATTAAAGACTTGGAGGCACTACTTATATGGGGTCAAAAGTATTATATATACCGACCACAAAAGTCTTCAACACATATTTAATCAGAAACAACTGAATATGAGGCAGCGTAGGTGGATTGAATTATTGAATGATTACGACTTTGAGATTCGTTACCACCCGGGGAAGGCAAATGTGGTAGCCGATGCCTTGAGCAGGAAGGACAGAGAACCCATTCGAGTAAAATCTATGAATATAATGATTCATAATAACATTACTACTCAAATAAAGGAGGCGCAACAAGGAGTTTTAAAAGAGGGAAATTTAAAGGATGAAATACCCAAAGGATCGGAGAAGCATCTTAATATTCGGGAAGACGGAACCCGGTATAGGGCTGAAAGGATTTGGGTACCAAAATTTGGAGATATGAGAGAAATGGTACTTAGAGAAGCTCATAAAACCATATACTCAATACATCCTGGAACGGGGAAGATGTACAAGGATCTCAAGAAACATTTTTGGTGGCCGGGTATGAAATCCGATGTTGCTAAATACGTAGGAGAATGTTTGACGTGTTCTAAGGTCAAAGCTGAGCATCAGACACCATCAGGTCTACTTCAACAACCCGAAATCCCGGAATGGAAATGGGAAAACATTACCATGGATTTCATCACTAAATTGCCAAGGACTGCAAGTGGTTTTGATACTATTTGGGTAATAGTTGATCGTCTCACCAAATCAGCACACTTCCTGCCAATAAGAGAAGATGACAAGATGGAGAAGTTAGCACGACTGTATTTGAAGGAAGTCGTCTCCAGACATGGAATACCAATCTCTATTATCTCTGATAGGGATGGCAGATTTATTTCAAGATTCTGGCAGACATTACAGCAAGCATTAGGAACTCGTCTAGACATGAGTACTGCCTATCATCCACAAACTGATGGGCAGAGCGAAAGGACGATACAAACGCTTGAAGACATGCTACGAGCATGTGTTATTGATTTCGGAAACAGTTGGGATCGACATCTACCGTTAGCAGAATTTTCCTACAACAACAGCTACCATTCAAGCATTGAGATGGCGCCGTTTGAAGCACTTTATGGTAGAAAGTGCAGGTCTCCAATTTGTTGGAGTGAAGTGGGGGATAGACAGATTACGGGTCCGGAGATTATACAAGAAACTACCGAGAAGATCATCCAAATTCAACAACGGTTGAAAACCGCCCAAAGTCGACAAAAGAGCTACGCTGACATTAAAAGAAAAGATATAGAATTTCAAATTGGAGAGATGGTCATGCTTAAAGTTGCACCTTGGAAAGGCGTTGTTCGATTTGGTAAACGAGGGAAATTAAATCCAAGGTATATTGGACCATTCAAGATTATTGATCGTGTCGGACCAGTAGCTTACCGACTAGAGTTACCTCAACAACTCGCGGCTGTACATAACACTTTCCACGTCTCGAATTTAAAGAAATGTTTTGCTAAAGAAGATCTCACTATTCCGTTAGATGAAATCCAAATCAACGAAAAACTTCAATTCATCGAAGAACCCGTCGAAATAATGGATCGTGAGGTTAAAAGACTTAAGCAAAACAAGATACCAATTGTTAAGGTTCGATGGAATGCTCGTAGAGGACCCGAGTTCACCTGGGAGCGTGAAGATCAGATGAAGAAGAAATACCCGCATCTATTTCCAGAAGATTCGTCAACACCTTCAACAGCTTAAAATTTCGGGACGAAATTTATTTAACGGGTAGGTACTGTAGTGACCCGAACTTTTCCATGTTTATATATATTAATTGAGATTGATATTTACATGATTAAATGTTTCCAACATGTTAAGCAATCAAACTTGTTAAGACTTGATTAATTGAAATAGGTTTCATATAGACAATTGACCACCCAAGTTGACCGGTGATTCACGAACGTTAAAACTTGTAAAAAAACTATATGATGACATATATATGGTTATATATATAGTTAACATGATATTATGATAAGTAAACATATCATTAATTATATTAACAATGAACTACATATGTAAAAACAAGACTACTAACTTAATGATTTTGAAACGAGACATATATGTAACGTTTATCGTTGTAACGACATTTAATGTATATATATCATATTAAGAGATATTCGTACATCATAATATCATGATAATATAATAATTTAAAATCTCTTTTGTTATTATAAACATTGGGTTAACAACATTTAACAAGATCGTTAACCTAAAGGTTTCAAAACAACACTTACATGTAACGACTAACGATGACTTAACGACTCAGTTAAAATGTATATACATGTAGTGTTTTAATATGTATTTATACACTTTTGAAAGACTTCAATACACTTATCAAAATACTTCTACTTAACAAAAATGCTTACAATTACATTCTCGTTCAGTTTCATCAACAATTCTACTCGTATGCACCCGTATTCGTACTCGTACAATACACAGCTTTTAGATGTATGTACTATTGGTATATACACTCCAATGATCAGCTCTTAGCAGCCCATGTGAGTCACCTAACACATGTGGGAACCATCATTTGGCAACTAGCATGAAATATCTCATAAGATTACAAAAATATGAGTAATCATTCATGACTTATTTACATGAAAACAAAATTACATATCCTTTATATCTAATCCATACACCAACGACCAAAAACACCTACAAACACTTTCATTCTTCAATTTTCTTCATCTAATTGAACTCTCTCAAGTTCTATCTTCAAGTTCTAAGTGTTCTTCATAAATTCCAAAAGTTCTAGTTTCATAAAATCAAGAATACTTTCAAGTTTGCTAGCTCACTTCCAATCTTGTAAGGTGATCATCCAACCTTAAGAAATCTTTGTTTCTTACAGTAGGTTATCATTCTAATACAAGGTAATAATCATATTCAAACTTTGGTTCAATTTCTATAACTATAACAATCTTATTTCAAGTGATGATCTTACTTGAACTTGTTTTCGTGTCATGATTCTGCTTCAAGAACTTCGAGCCATCCAAGGATCCATTGAAGCTAGATCCATTTTTCTCTTTTCCAGTAGGTTTATCCAAGGAAATTAAGGTAGTAATGATGTTCATAACATCATTCGATTCATACATATAAAGCTATCTTATTCGAAGGTTTAAACTTGTAATCACTAGAACATAGTTTAGTTAATTCTAAACTTGTTCGCAAACAAAAGTTAATCCTTCTAACTTGACTTTTAAAATCAACTAAACACATGTTCTATATCTATATGATATGCTAACTTAATGATTTAAAACCTGGAAACACGAAAAACACCGTAAAACCGGATTTACGCCGTCGTAGTAACACCGCGGGCTGTTTTGGGCTAGTTAATTAAAAACTATGATAAACTTTGATTTAAAAGTTGTTATTCTGAGAAAATTATTTTTATTATGAACATGAAACTATATCCAAAAATTATGGTTAAACTCAAAGTGGAAGTATGTTTTCTAAAATGGTCATCTAGACGTCGTTCTTTCGACTGAAATGACTACCTTTACAAAAAAGACTTGTAACTTATTTTTCCGACTAGAAACCTATACTTTTTTGTTTAGATTCATAAAATAGAGTTAAATATGAAACCATAGCAATTTGATTCACTCAAAACGGATTTAAAATGAAGAAGTTATGGGTAAAACAAGATTGGATAATTTTTCTCATTTTAGCTACGTGAAAATTGGTAACAAATCTATTCCAACCATAACTTAATCAACTTGTATTATATATTATGTAATCTTGAGATACCATAGACACGTATACAATGTTTCGACCTATCATGTCGACACATCTATATATATTTCGGAACAACCATAGACACTCTATATGTGAATGTTGGAGTTAGCTATACAGGGTTGAGGTTGATTCCAAAATATATATAGTTTGAGTTGTGATCAATACTGAGATACGTATACACTGGGTCGTGGATTGATTCAAGATAATATTTATCGATTTATTTCTGTACATCTAACTGTGGACAACTAGTTGTAGGTTACTAACGAGGACAGCTGACTTAATAAACTTAAAACATCAAAATATATTAAAAGTGTTGTAAATATATTTTGAACATACTTTGATATATATGTATATATTGTTATAGGTTCGTGAATCAACCAGTGGCCAAGTCTTACTTCCCGACGAAGTAAAAATCTGTGAAAGTGAGTTATAGTCCCACTTTTAAAATCTAATATTTTTGGGATGAGAATACATGCAGGTTTTATAAATGATTTACAAAATAGACACAAGTACGTGAAATTACATTCTATGGTTGAATTATCAAAATCGAATATGCCCCTTTTTATTAAGTCTGGTAATCTAAGAATTAGGGAACAGACACCCTAATTGACGCGAATCCTAAAGATAGATCTATTGGGCCTAACAAACCCCATCCAAAGTACCGGATGCTTTAGTACTTCGAAATTTATATCATATCCGAAGGGTGTCCCGGAATGATGGGGATATTCTTATATATGCATCTTGTTATTGTCGGTTACCAGGTGTTCACCATATGAATGATTTTTATCTCTATGTATGGGATGTGTATTGAAATATGAAATCTTGTGGTCTATTGCTGCGATTTGATATATATAGGTTAAACCTATAACTCACCAACATTTTTGTTGACGTTTAAAGCATGTTTATTCTCAGGTGAATATTAAGAGCTTCCGCTGTTGCATACTAAAATAAGGACAAGATTTGGAGTCCATGTTTGTATGATATTGTGTAAAAACTGCATTCAAGAAACTGATTTTGATGTAACATATTTGTATTGTAAACCATTATGTAATGGTCGTGTGTAAACAGAATATTTTAGATTATCATTATTTGATAATCTACGTAAAGCTTTTTAAACCTTTATTTATGAAATAAAGGTTATGGTTTGTTTTAAAAATGAATGCAGTCTTTGAAAAACGTCTCATATAGAGGTCAAAACCTCGCAACGAAATCAATTAATATGGAACGTTTTTAATCAATAAGAATGGGACATTTCACATTTGGCAACTAGCATGAAATATCTCATAAAATTACAAAAATATGAGTAATCATTCATGACTTATTTACATGAAAACAAAATTACATATCCTTTATATCTAATCCATACACCAACGACCAAAAACACCTACAAACACTTTAATTCTTCAATTTTCTTCTTCTAATTGATCTCTCTAAAGTTCTATCTTCAAGTTCTAATTGTTCTTCATAAATTTCAAAAGTTCTAGTTTCATAAAATCAAGAATACTTCCTAGATTGCAAGTTTACATCCAAGTTTTCTAAATCCATTCCAAGTAATCATCCAAGATCAAGAAACCTTTGTTACTTAAAGTAGGTTATCTTTCTAATACAAGGTAATAATCATATTCAAACTTTAATTCAATTTCTATAACTATAACGATCTTATTTCGAGTGGAAATCTTACTTGAAATTGTTTTCGTGTCATGATTCTGCTTCAAGAACTTTCAAGCCATCCAAGGATCCTTTAAAGCTAGATCCATTTTTCTCATTTCCAGTAGGTTTATCCAAGGAACTTGAGGTAGTAATGATGTTCATAACATCATTCGATTCATACATAAAAAGCTGTCTTATTCAACGTTATAAACTTGTAATCACTAGAACATAGTTTAGTTAATTCTAAACTTGTTCGCAAATAAAGTTAATCCTTCTAACTAGACTTTTAAGATCAACTAAAAACATGTTCTATATCTATATGATATGCTAACTTAATGATTTAAAACCCGGAAACACGATAAACACCATAAAACTGGATATACGTCGTCGTAGTAAAACCGGGGGCTGTTTTGGTTGGGATAATTAAAAGCTAAGAAGAACTTTGATTTAAAAGCTATACTTCTAGAAAAATTATTTTTCTTATGAACATGAAACTATATCCAAAAATCATGGTTAAACTCAAAGTGAAAGTATGTTTTTCAAAATGGTCATCAAGATGTCTTTCTTTCGACGGAAATGACTACCTCTTTCAAAAACGACTTGTAAGTTGTATTTCTGACTATAAACTTATACTTTTTATGTTTAGGTTCATAAAGTTAAGTTCAATACGAAACCGTGGCCACTGGAATCACTCAAAACGGATTAGAAACGAAGAAATGGCGAGTAAAACAAGATTGATAAAAACTACTCATTTTACCTACGTGAAAGTTAGTAATAAATCTATTCCAACCATAACCTAATCAACTTATATTGTATATTATATAATCTTAAGATACCATAGACACGTATACAATGTTTCGACCTATCATGTCGACCCATCTATATATATATTGCGGAACAACCATAGAAACTCTATATGTGAATGTTGGAGTTAGCTATACAGGGTTGAGGTTGATTCCAAAATATATATATAGTTTGAGTTGTGATCAATACTGAGATACGTATACACTGGGTCATGGATTGATTCAAGATAATATTTATCGATTTATTTCTGTACATCTAACTGTGGACAACTAGTTGTAGGTTACTAACGAGGACAGCTGACTTAATAAACTTAAAACATCAAAATGTATTAAAAGTTTTGTAAATATATTTTGAACATACTTTGATATATATATATGTATATATTGTTATAGGTTTGTGAATCAACCAGTGGTCAAGTCTTACTTCCCGACGAAGAAAAATCTGTGAAAGTGAGTTATAGTCTCACTTTTAAAATCTAATAATTTGGGATGAGAATACATGCAGGTTTTATAAATGATTTACAAAGTAGACACAAGTATGTGACACTACATTCTATGGTTGAATTATCGAAATTGAATATGCCCTTTTTTATTAAGTCTGGTAATCTAAGAATTAGGGAACAGACACCCTAATTGACGCGAATCCTAAAGATAGATCTATTGGGCCTAACAAACCCCATCCAAAGTACCGGATGCTTTAGTACTTCGAAATTTATATCATATCCGAAGGGTGTCCCGGAATGATGGGGATATTCTTATATATGCATCTTGTTAATGTCGATTACCAGGTGTTCACCATATGAATGATTTTTATCTCTATGTATGGGATGTGTATTGAAATATGAAATCTTGTGGTCTATTGTTACGATTTGATATATATAGGTTAAACCTATAACTCACCAACATTTTTGTTGACGTTTAAAGCATGTTTATTCTTAGGTGAATACTAAGAGCTTCCGTTGTTGCATAATAAAATAAGGACAAGATTTGGAGTCCATGTTTGTATGATATTGTGTAAAAACTGCATTCAAGAAACTAATTTCGATGTAACATATTTGTATTGTAAACCATTATGTAATGGTCGTGTGTAAACAGGATATTTTAGATTATCATTATTTGATAATCTACGTAAAGCTTTTTAAACCTTTATTTATAAAATAAAGGTTATGGTTTGTTTTAAAAATGAATGCAGTCTTTGAAAAACATCTCATATAGAGGTCAAAACCTCGCAACGAAATCAATTAATATGGAACAAACCATAACCTGTTTACACACGACCATTAACCATAACCATTAACCATAACCTTTATTTGACCTCTATAAGAGACGTTTTTCAAAGACTGCATTCATTTTTAAAACAAACCATAACCTTTATTTCATAAATAAAGCTTTAAAAAGCTTTACGTAGATTATCAAATAATGATAATCTAAAATATCCTGTTTACACACGACCATTACATAATGGTTTACAATACAAATATGTTACATCGAAATCAGTTTCTTGAATGCAGTTTTTACACAGTATCATACAAACATGGACTCCAAATCTTGTCCTTATTTTAGTATGCTACAGCGGAAGCTCTTAGTATTCACCTGAGAATAAACATGCTTTAAACGTCAACAAAAATGTTGGTGAGTTATAGGTTTAACCTATATATATCAAATTGTAACAATAGACCACAAGATTTCATATTTCAATATACATCCCATACATAGAGATAAAAATCATTCATATGGTGAACACCTGGTAACCGACATTAACAAGATGCATATATACGAATATCCCCATCATTCCGGGACACCCTTCGGATATGATATAAATTTCGAAGTACTAAAGCATCCGGTACTTTGGATGGGGTTTGTTAGGCCCAATAGATCTATCTTTAGGATTCGCGTCAATTAGGGTATCTGTTCCCTAATTCTTAGATTACCAGACTTAATAAAAAGGGGCATATTCGATTTCGATAATTCAACCATAGAATGTAGTTTCACGTACTTGTATCTATTTTGTAAATCATTTATAAAACCTGCATGTATTCTCATCCCAAAAATATTAGATTTTAAAAGTGGGACTATAACTCACTTTCACAGATTTTTACTTCGTCGGGAAGTAAGACTTGGCCACTGGTTGATTCACGAACCTATAACAATATATACATATATATCAAAGTATGTTCAAAATATATTTACAACACTTTTAATATATTTTGATGTTTTAAGTTTATTAAGCCAGCTGTCCTCGTTAGTAACCTACAACTAGTTGTCCACAGTTAGATGTACAGAAATAAATCGATAAATATTATCTTGAATCAATCCACGACCCAGTGTATACGTATCTCAGTATTGATCACAACTCAAACTATATATATTTTAGAATCAACCTCAACCCTGTATAGCTAACTCCAACATTCACATATAGAGTGTCTATGGTTGTTCCGAAATATATATAGATGTGTCGACATGATAGGTCGAAACATTGTATACGTATCTATGGTATCTCAAGATTACATAATATACAATACAAGTTGATTAAGTTATGGTTGGAATAGATTTGTTACCAATTTTCACGTAGCTAAAATGAGAAAAATTATCCAATCTTGTTTTACCCATAACTTCTTCATTTTAAATCCGTTTTGAGTGAATCAAATTGCTATGGTTTCATATTGAACTCTATTTTATGAATCTAAACAGAAAAAGTATAGGTTTATAGTCAGAAAAATAAGTTACAAGTCGTTTTTGTGAAGGTAGTCATTTCAGTCGAAAGAACGACGTCTAGATGACCATTTTAGAAAACATACTTCCACTTTGAGTTTAACCATAATTTTTGGATATAGTTTCATGTTCATAATAAAAATCATTTTCTCAGAATAACAACTTTTAAATCAAAGTTTATCATAGTTTTTAATTAACTAACCCAAAACAGCCCGCGGTGTTACTACGACGGCGTAAATCCGGTTTTACGGTGTTTTTCGTGTTTCCAGGTTTTAAATCATTAAGTTAGCATATCATATAGATATAGAACATGTGTTTAGTTAATTTTAAAAGTCAAGTTAGAAGGATTAACTTTTGTTTGCGAACAAGTTTAGAATTAACTAAACTATGTTCTAGTGATTACGAGTTTAAACCTTCGAATAAGATAGTTTTATATATATGAATCGAATGATGTTATGAACATCATTACTACCTCAAGTTTAGTAGGTAAACCTACTAGAAGTGACAAGAAATGATCTAGCTTCAAAGGATCTTGGATGGCTTGAAAGTTCTTGAAGTAGGATCATGACACAAAAACAAGTTCAAGTAAGATTTTTACTCGAATTAAGATAGTTTATAGTTATAGAAATTGAATCAAAGTTTGAATATGAATATTACCTTGAATAAGAAAGATAACCTACTGTATATAACAAAGGTTTCTTGATCTTAGATGATTACTTGGAATGGATTAGAAAGCTTGGAAGTAAATTAGTAAACTTGAAGGGATTTTTGAAGTGTTCTTCCTATGATGATTATAGCTTGATTCTTGAAGTGATTTTTGATGAAGATGATGATTAACTACTGGAAAAATACGTTCATAATAGTGTGTGTGTGTTGAGAGAGAATTAGAAAGAGAATTGGAAGTGAAATGGAGTGAATGATGAGTGGTAATTGGTGAGTGGTGAGTGGGGTTAAAAGGAGTTCTAGTTAGTTGACTAGCTCATGGTAGAAGTTAAAATTGATTAGTCATACATGACATAATCAAGAGTGGAATCCCATGCTGGTTCCTATTGGTATATACCCATAGTAAGTACGTTTTGAAGCTGTGTATAATACGGGTAAGAATACGACTAGAATTCTTGATGAAAGAAAAGAATGGGAAAGTAACTGTAACCATTTTCGTTAAGTATGAGTGTTTTGATATATGTCTGGAAGTCTTCTAAAAGTATTTTAATACATCTAAATACACTACATGTATATACATTTTAACTGAGTCGTTAAGTCATCGTTTGTCGTTACATGTAAGTGTTGTTTTGAAACTTTTAAGTTAACGATCTCAATTAATGTTGTTAACCCATTGTTTATTATATCTAATGAGATGTTAAATTATTATATTATCATGATATTATGATATATTAATATATCTTAATATGATATATATACATTTAAATGTCGTTACAACGATAATCGTTACATATATGTCTCGTTTCGAAATCCTTAAGTTAGTAGTCTTGTTTATATGTATATAACTCATTGTTAATATACTTATGGAGATACTTACTTATCATAATCTCATGTTAACCATATGTATATCCATATATATATCGTCATGTCGTTTTTACAAGTTTTAACGTTCGTGAATCGCCGGTCAACTTGGGTGGTCAATTGTCTATATGAAACATATTTCAATTAATCAAGTCTTAACAAGTTTGATTGCTTAACATGTTGGAAACATTTAATCATGTAAATATCAATCTCAATTAATATATATAAACATGGAAAAGTTCGGGTCACTACAACTGCAAGTGGTTTTGATACTATTTGGGTAATAGTTGATCGTCTCACCAAATCAGCACACTTCCTGCCAATAAGAGAAGATGACAAGATGGAGAAGTTAGCACGACTGTATTTGAAGGAAGTCATCTCCAGACATGGAATACCAATCTCTATTATCTCTGATAGGGATGGCAGATTTATTTCAAGATTCTGACAGACATTACAGCAAGCATTAGGAACTCGTCTAGATATGAGTACTACCTATCATCCACAAACTGATGGGCAGAGCGAAAGGACGATACAAACGCTTGAAGACATGCTACGAGCATATGTTATTGATTTCAAAAACAGTTGGGATCGACATCTACCGTTAGCAGAATTTTCCTACAACAATAGCTACCATTCAA
This sequence comes from Rutidosis leptorrhynchoides, assembly GCF_046630445.1. Taxonomy (NCBI): domain Eukaryota; kingdom Viridiplantae; phylum Streptophyta; class Magnoliopsida; order Asterales; family Asteraceae; genus Rutidosis; species Rutidosis leptorrhynchoides. Next base: position 32,411,405 of record NC_092339.1, on the reverse strand, counting down.
GCATTGAGATGGCGCCGTTTGAAGCACTTTATGGTAGAAAGTGCAGGTCTCCAATTTGTTGGAGTGAAGTGGGGGATAGACAGATTACGGGTCCGGAGATAATACAAGAAACTACCGAGAAGATCATCCAAATTCAACAACGGTTGAAAACTGTCCAAAGTCGACAAAAGAGCTACGCTGACATTAAAAGAAAAGATACAGAATTTGAAATTGGAGAGATGGTCATGCTTAAAGTTGCACCTTGGAAAGGCGTTGTTCGATTTGGTAAACGAGGGAAATTAAATCCAAGGTATATTGGACCATTCAAGATTATTGATCGTGTCGGACTAGTAGCTTACCGACTTGAGTTACCTCAACAACTCGCGGCTGTACATAACACTTTCCACGTCTTGAATTTGAAGAAATGTTTTGCTAAAGAAGATCTGACTATTCCGTTAGATGAAATCCAAATCAACGAAAAACTTCAATTTATCGAAGAACCCGTCGAAATAATGGACCGTGAGGTTAAAATACTTAAGCAAAACAAGATACCAATTGTTAAGGTTCGATGGAATGCTCGTAGAGGACCCGAGTTCACCTGGGAATGAGAAGATCAGATAAAGAAGAAATACCCGCACTTATTTCCAGAAGATACGTCAACACCTCCAACTGCTTAAAATTTCGGGACGGAATTTATTTAACGGGTAGGTACTGTAGTGACCCGAACTTTTCCATGTTTATATATATTAAATGAAATTGTTATTTACATGATTAAGTGTTTCCAACATGTTAAGCAATTAAACTTGTTAAGACTTGATTAATTGAAATAGGTTTCATATAGACAATTGACCACCCAAGTTGACCGGTGATTCAGGAACGTTAAAACTTGTAAAAACTATATGATGACATATATATGGTCATATATATAGTTAACATGATATTATGATAAGTAAACATATCATTAAGTATATTAACAATGAACTACATATGTAAAAACAAGACTACTAACTTAATGATTTTGAAACGAGACATATATGTAACGATTATCGTTGTAACGACATTTAATGTATATATATCATATTAAGAGATATTCGTACATCATAATATCATGATAATATAATAATTTAAAATCTCTTTTGATATTATAAACATTGGGTTAATAACATTTAACAAGATCGTTAACCTAAAGGTTTCAAAACAACACTTACATGTAACGACTAACGATGACTTAACGACTCAGTTAAAATGTATATACATGTAGTGTTTTAATATGTATTCATACACTTTTGAAAGACTTCAAGACACTTATCAAAATACTTCTACTTAACAAAAATGCTTACAATTACATCCTCGTTCAGTTTCATCAACAATTCTACTCGTATGCACCCGTATTCATACTCGTACAATACACAGCTTTTAGATGTATGTACTATTGGTATATACACTCCAATGATCAGCTCTTAGCAGCCCATGTGAGTCACCTAACACATATGGGAACCGTCATTTGGCAACTAGCATGAAATATCTCATAAAATTACAAAAATATGAGTAATCATTCATGACTTATTTACATGAAAACAAAATTACATATCCTTTATATCTAATCCATACACCAACGACCAAAAACACCTACAAACACTTTCATTATTCAATTTTCTTCATCTAATTTATCTCTCTCAAGTTCTATCTTCAAGTTCTAAGTGTTCTTCATAAATTTCAAAAGTTCTAGTTTCATAAAATCAAGAATACTTCCAAGATTGCAAGTTTACTTCCAAGTTTTCTAAATCCATTTCAAGTAATCATCCAAGATCAACAAACCTTTGTTACTTACAGTAGGTTATCTTTCTAATACAAGGTAATAATCATATTCAAACTTTAATTCAATTTCTATAACTATAACAATCTTATTTCGAGTGGAAATCTTACTTGAAATTGTTTTCGTGTCATGATTCTGCTTCAAGAACTTTCAAGCCATCCAAGGATCCTTTGAAGCTAGATCCATTTTTTTTCATTTCTAGTAGGTTTATCCAAGGAACTTGAGGTAGTAATGATGTTCATAACATCATTCGATTCATGCATAAAAAGCTGTCTTATTCAACGTTATAAACTTGTAATCACTAGAACATAGTTTAGTTAATTCTAAACTTGTTCGCAAATAAAGTTAATCCTTCTAACTAGACTTTTAAAATCAACTAAACACATGTTATATATCTATATGATATGCTAACTTAATGATTTAAAACCCGGAAACACGATAAACACCATAAAACTGGATATACGCCGTCGTAGTAAAACCGGGGGCTGTTTTGGTTGGGATAATTAAAAGCTAAGAAGAACTTTGATTTAAAAGCTATAATTCTGGAAAAATGATTTTTCTTATGAACATGAAACTATATCCAAAAATCATGGTTAAACTCAAAGTGAAAGTATGTTTTTCAAAATGGTCATCAAGATGTCGTTCTTTCGACGGAAATGACTACCTCTTTCAAAAACGACTTGTAACTTGTATTTCCAACTATAAACTTATACTTTTTATATTTATATTCATTAAGTTAAGTTCAATACGAAATCGTGGCCACTGGAATCACTCAAAATGGATTAGAAACGAAGAAATGGCGAGTAAAACAAGATTGATAAAAACTACTCATTTTACCTACGTGAAAGTTAGTAATAAATCTATTCCAACCATAACCTAATCAACTTATATTGTATATTATGTAATCTTGAGATACCATAGACACGTATACAATGTTTCGACCTATCATGTCGACCCATCTATATATATATTGCGGAATAACCATAGACACTCTATATGTGAATGTTGGAGTTAGCTATACAGGGTTGAGGTTGATTCTAAAATATATATATATAGTTTGAGTTGTGATCAATACTGAGATACGTATACACTGGGTCGTGGATTGATTCAAGATAATATTTATCGATTTATTTCTGTACATCTAACTGTGGACAACTAGTTGTAGGTTACTAACGAGGACAGCTGACTTAATAAACTTAAAACATCAAAATGTATTAAAAGTTTTGTAAATATATTTTGAACATACTTTGATATATATGTATATATTGTTATAGGTTTGTGAATCAACCAGTGGTCAAGTCTTACTTCCCGACGAAGTAAAAATCTGTGAAAGTGAGTTATAGTCCCACTTTTAAAATCTAATATTTTTGGGATGAGAATACATGCAGGTTTTATAAATGATTTACAAAATAGACACAAGTACATGAAACTACATTCTATGGTTGAATTATCGAAATCGAATATGCCCCTTTTTATTAAGTCTGGTAATCTAAGAATTAGGGAACAGACACCCTAATTGACGTGAATCCTAAAGATAGATCTATTGGGCCTAACAAACCCCATCCAAAGTACCGGATGCTTTAGTACTTCGAAATTTATATCATATCCGAAGGGTGTCCCGGAATGATGGGGATATTCTTATATATGCATTTTGTTAATGTCGGTTACCAGGTGTTCACCATATGAATGATTTTTATCTCTATGTATGGGATGTGTATTGAAATATGAAATCTTGTGGTCTATTGTTACGATTTGATATATATAGGTTAAACCTATAACTCACCAACATTTTTGTTAACGTTTAAAGCATGTTTATTCTCAGGTGAATACTAAGAGCTTCTGCTGTTGCATAATAAAATAAGGACAAGATTTGGAGTCCATGTTTGTATGATATTGTGTAAAAACTGCATTCAAGAAACTGATTTCGATGTAACATATTTGTATTGTAAACCATTATGTAATGGTCGTGTGTAAACAGGATATTTTAGATTATCATTATTTGATAATCTACGTAAAGCTTTTTAAACCTTTATTTATGAAATAAAGGTTATGGTTTGTTTTAAAAATGAATGCAGTCTTTGAAAAACGTCTCATATAGAGGTCAAAACCTCGCAACGAAATCAATTAATATGGAATATTTTTAATCAATAAGAACGAGACATTTCAGATCTCTCGTTTACACGATTTTCTATGTACTTGGTTGCTGCATCAAGGTGAGTTTATTTGCTCCTTTTTTAATTGCTTTTATAATATATATTTTTGGGCTTAGAATACGTGCGCTACTTTTATAACTGCTTTACATTTAGACACAAGTACTCAATTGTTATTATGCTGTCATGCTTTGATTCATGCAAATCCTCACCGTAATATCGATAATTGCTACTTTGAAACGCAAGCTTAATTATTGTGAATAGCGCTATTGAGAGTAACGTCTCTAATCATTCGACAGTTGGTCTTTGGTTACATAATAATGATTTAACGACACTGACAGTACAAGGTGTCACGGGGTAACTTTTGTTTAGTCGCGATATTACAAACTGCAGCAACACTTTTAGATTGATATTTCTATATCGATCAACTTTAAACTAAATCTTGTGGTATAACATTTTGGATATTATATAAACCTATGAACTTCACTCAACCTTTTTGGTTGACATTTTAAGCATGTTTTGTCTCAGGTACCTATATATTATGCTTCCGCTGTAGAACTTTGATGTACTTAGAAGTCAAACCATGCACTGGGACCAGAGTTAACATCTATGTCAATAGCGATTTTGACGGGGTGTTACAGTTGGTATCAGAGTGGTGGTTGTAGGGAACTAGGCAGTCATAATGAGGATAACCCTGATTAATAGGGTGCATTAGAGTCTAGTCTACAGCCCGACCTATATTTTTAAAATATTATTACTTGCATCATATAAATACATATCTCTTATTCTCTGACTCCAGGAGGAACTCCCATTGTGACTCAACTTATTCTTTGACTCACGTTAGTTATCTTTATAAGCCCACATTGGTTAGAGAAACGATTTTGTCTAGGAACTTTGTAAACAACAATTAAGTCCTTAAAACGTTTTTCTAATAGATAAAATTATGTAGTTTGATCATGTATCCTGGCCTTATGGAGTGAGGTTGGAATGAAAATATGAATTAGTGAAATGTAATGATGCCTGATCAACGTGATTACATTACGGTAATTCATATAGAAATTCTAATATCATGATGATGTGGTAGCGTGAGGGTACGAAATAGTATTATTTTTAATACAAAATACTACAAAATATGACACAAGTTTTATTAATTTACGGATGGGATATACCTAAACCTTGCTACAACACTATAGGCAGTGTACCTAATCGTAGAGTAGTGTAGTTTTTAGTAAGTCCGGTTCGTTCCACAGGGAGCTGGTGATACTTACTATATTTTTAACAACTATATTTATACAAAATATATATAATTATATAAGTAGTAATATTATTATAAAAGGGGGGTTTTACCGTTTAATGACCGGTTTGTCGATTCTATATTTTAAGCGTAAAGATAAATGACAATAATTAAAGTGCGTAAAATAAATAAATGACGATAAATAAAATAACAATAAATAAAATTGCGATAGAATATGAAATAAAAGGATTATGCTTATTTAAACTTCCGTAATCATGATGTTTGACGTTTTGATTTTAATTAATTGTTACTCGGGTTAATTGTCCTTTGTCATGGTTTATTTGATACCTATCTGGTTTTTATCCATAATAGTCCATCGGTCATAAATATAAAGTGCGAGTGTCCTCGTCAAATTACCCTTATACCCGAAGTCAAATATTCCAACTAATTAAGGATTTAAACTGTGACGCAGTTATCACTTCTGTCAACAATTACACCAGTTATCACTGTATGTAATCTACCCCTGTTTTGATTAGATATGAATATTAATTTACCCACTTGATCAGTTTGAATAATCAATTACCCAACCCGAATAATTAATTAAATGATTATAATAGATTCCATATGAACGTCACTAAATAGGACAACCATAATCATTATTAATTATTAGGATAATTAATTTGAAGATAGGTTCGACAGACTCCAATGAGTTGTCACTCAATTAGACAATACCCCCCATCTATTAATAGTCAATAGTCCAATTTCCACAAGTGTCGGTCTTTTGCCCAAACCTTAATTATGGTACAAAGCCCAATTACCCAATTTTAGTAATTAGCCCAACATCATGATTACTTCGTTTTAAATAAGCATAATAATTACTTAGCTACGAGACATTAATATAAAAAGGTTGAACATAACTTACAATGATTAAAAATAGCGTAGCGTTACACGGACAGAATTTCGACTTACACACTCAAACGATCTCTATCATAAATCTTATTATTATCATAATTTAAAATTAAAATTAAGATTATTGTTATATCTTATTACATTAACATTATGATAGAGATATAGAATATAGATATTGATAATTGATATTGATAAATAAGAAAAAGATAGAAAAAGGTGTGTTTTTACATTACGATTACAAAGCCTTTTATAGGCGAATTTAGAAATTGAATTTTCACTTATGACCCCTGAACTATGCTCAATTAACAACTTTTTATTATTTAATATTATTCTTATTATGAATTATTTAAATATTATATTTTATTCTTGTGCATAGTTGACTCGTAATTTTTACACCGTTGCGTCGAGCGTTGAGAGTTGACTCTGGTCCCGGTTCCGGATTTTCGAACGTCCTTGCGTACAATTTTATATTTTGTACTTTGCGTTTTGTAACTTGTACTCTTGTCATTTTTAGACGTTCCTCATCAATAATTTGAACCTTTTTGATTGTATCTTGTACTTTTGAGCTTTTTGGACCTTTGTGTCTTCAATTCGTCGTTTTCGCCTTTTGTCTTCGCACTTATTTAAAATAAACGAATATTACTTGAAAATGGAACAATTGCAACTAAAATCTTGTCTTTCTTGGGGGATTTTGCTATGAAATATATGTTCCTTTTTAGCCTTATCAATATCCCCACACTTGAGCGTTGCTTGTCCTCAAGCAATACAGTCTTGAAATAATATAATACATCACACGAATCACTTCTTTATTCTTCACACTTTGTACATCAGTGATTTTGATAGAGCGGTATAAACAATGATAGTAACGATATGGTTAAAGGTGGGTGTGTCATCCACAGTTGCCTTGGGTTTAGGACAACGACACTTGCAATCAAATAGCCGATTTACTTTCGGTTTCCAAAGCAAAGTGCACATTTGAAAGGCGGTTTACAGTCCCACATGACTATAAAAATTTAGATCCTTTAAGGAAATTGGATCTTTATGAAAACATTTGATCTTTTGAAAATTCAAGCTAGATTTTACCCTAGACAAGTTTTCTGATTTGATCCATCATCGGTGTTGCAAAATATATTTGTGGATCAATATTTTGGCTAAAACTTTTAGGTTCGTGTAATCCACTGCTATCCCGGTATCGGAAAGTACACATCCAGTTTACTTGTTCCGTATATTATCTTTCGGTAAACTACCGTCCGGTTGTAAAGGAAAGCGATGAACAAGAAACTGTTAAGGCAATGTCCCGTGACATGCAGATGATTATGGTCTTTTAATGTGTCGGATGCTAGAACTATCCTTGGTAGGAGCGATAGTAAAGATCATCCTATGATTTTTCGGTCTGGCACAAGGTCCTGTCTCCGACCATGCTATGCAACCACCGTTCTTACGGTTGACACCCGATTTGGTTCAGGTGACCTAATGAATTCCAGGTGAATTCCTAGGATTTTACATTCAATGGTAATGAACGCATTAAAAATGGGTTTTCAGAAAACAAATCGGTTTGTATTTTTGATCAAAATATTTTCTCGTTCAAGCTCGAGTTTAGATATCATTGAATTTCATGAGTTTGAATTCTCAATCTTTAAGGTCAATCTCAAGGATTGAGTAATATCAGTCTTAAAAGCTGATTTTTAATCTTTAAGGAGATTATCCTTTCTGGGGATTTGATTCATTAGTCTTATCAAGCTAATTTGCACGGTGCCCCCCCATTATGCGAGATAAATCCTTCTCATGGTTAGGATAAATCTGACCACATGGCGACCCTGTTTGATGTTGAGGTCCGTGGATTTCCTGCTGATTTTAGAGATGACTTTTCTAGATTTTTCGTCAACCTACAGCTGGTCTGGACGACAACTTCATGACCTAAATCAAGAAGCGCGTGTCTTTTTCGGAAGACTTTACTTCCTTTTAATGATGGAATTGATTCATCGTGTAGATCCATCTTTCTTTAAAATATATTACAGTAAACCGGGTAAAACTGATTAGTATCGTCCAAAGCAAAAGTACCTGCAATAATTCTTATACAAAAATGTGATAGATAGTTTTTAATTGAATAACTTGGTACATTCTCCCCACACTTAGCTTTTATTTATTCTTTTCTTTGCCTTTTTATTCTCTTCTATCCCATTTTAAATGAATTCAAGCGTTTTGGGTTGTTTCTCAATTTATGTCCTCGAGGTAACAATAATTTCGGCATTAACACCTAGTTTTATCGTTCATAAATATGTATAAACATGATTTTGAATTCATTTAGTTGAAATTTTTTTCAAATTTTCACAAAATTTGGCAATTAAAACAAGTGTAAACCCGAAAGAATTTATAACCCTTCCCCACACTTGAGATCTTGCAATGCCCTCATTTGCAAGAAATTAGTAAAAATTTAAATTCATGAGGGTGATTAGTGTAGAAAAATGATTAAAAATACCGAGTTTGCAAACATATTGTTGTTATTTCACATTTGATATTTTGTTTCTTGTCGTTAAAATTAGTACCTTTTTCTGAACTTAATGACAGTCTTTGAAAGTGCGTTATTTTACCCTGTTTTGTATATAACATAAAATACAAACATACATAATTTTGAAGTTGGGTATATTACCCCACGTTCAAAAATTTATAAAATCTAATATTTTTTTTTTCGGCATACTTTAAATCAATTAAATTAAAAATAATGATAACAAAATTTGTTGCCCCGCCCTCGGGTAAAGCAATTTCGGCTCAACGACCTAGTCTTTAACTCACGACGAATTTTAGAAATCATTTTTTAAACTTAATGAATTAAAGTAAATTTTGTTTTTAAAAACTTAAATTAAAATGCATATTAATTTCATAAAAAAAACCTACAAAACAAAAATTCAGAATGGAGGGAGAAAACTAGTTCTTTAGTGTCTGCTAGCGGAAAAGACCAATCGGGTTCCATTCTCGGAACTACACGAGAACAGAACAACTAACTCTAGATAGCATTTTCTTTTTAGAACATTTGAATCTCCCCACACTTAGGTAGCCGTGGTGTCAAAATTGTGATTAACTTCATCGTTAATTTCTCTTGGTCCATAATCAACTTGCATATCTGTGACTTTTTCTTTAAGCCAGTGACCAGCTTTTTCCGTAATATCCACAAATTCAACTAGCTTCGCCTTTTCTTTAGACGACAGATTGGATACTAACCGGTTATATAACTTAAAGTTTCCCTTACTTTTAGCATCAATAACCCGTTTAAAAAGTTTCTTCATTGAACTGTTAATAACGGGGTTATTTAATTTCGTATCAACTATGGGGTTCTTTATTATCAAGTCATCATTAGGTGTTACTTCATTTTCCCCACACTTAGGCGTTCTATTATTGTTAAGCATTACCGTTGGAGTTGGTAAAACAACATGGTTCTTACCAATCGTTTTTGTCGGTTCAACGGTTTTGGTTTGTGGATATTTAGACTGTCGAATCATAAAGGTGATCGATTTCTCATCATTACTAAGTGTCATTCTACCCTTTCTTACATCAAATAACGCCCCGGTGGACGCTAAGAATGGTCGACCTAAAATTAGAGGAACGTTTGAGTCCTCTTCTATGTCAATGACAATGAATTCGACTAGAAAGGTTAAATTACCTACTTGAACGGGTAGGTTGTCAGCAATTCCAACTGGGTGCTTAATGGTTTGATCAAGGAGTCGAACACTCATATCCGTTGGAGTTAACTCACCTACACCTAATCTCTTATATAATGAAATAGGCATAACACTCACACTTGAACCTAAATCTGCTAGTGCATCATACATGACACAGTCACTAAGTAGACAAGGAACAATAAATTCACCCGGATCACCTACCCTAGGTGGAGGATTTGGTGGAACTGTCTTCACCGGGTTTACTTCTACTGTTTTTGTTTCTTGCACTTTTTTATTCTTCTTCTTCTTCTTTCCAGAGGTATCACAAACTTTATTACCTATTACTTGCTCATACTCAACTCCTTTTCTTGGAAACGGGATGGGTGGTCTGTATGGTGCCACCACTGGCTTTACATACTCGGGTGGTGGTGGTGGTGGTGTAACTTCTTCATTGTTACTTACATCTAAAACTTTCCCATCTTCTGGTATTGGTTTTTCAGAATTTGTTGATATCATGTTAACATTTTCATTCCGAGGATTTACTTCATTATTACTCGGTAGCTTTCCTTGTTCCCTTTCACTCATCAATCTAACAAGAGTACCTACTTGTTTTTCTAGATTCAAAATGGAAGCTTGTTGAGTTCTAAATGACTGATCAAACCTCTCATTCGTTTGGGTTTGAGTTTCAATAAATTGTGTTTGAGATTCAACTAGCTTAAATACCACTTCTTCCAGATTTGACTTCTTCTCGTCAGTTTGTTGTGGTGGTTTATACAAGCCAGGTCTTTGTTGATTGAAAGTGTTGTTTTGAGTTGGTTGGTTATTCGGACCTTGTTGGTTATACGAGTTATTGTCGGGTCCTTTTGGATTGTAAAGAATGTTTTGATTTCGATTGAAGTTTGGCCTTGGCGGTTGATAATTATTCTGATAACTATTTTCCAGCCTTTGGTTCATGTAGACAACATTCTCACGTTGTTCCATCGTTTGTTCAATGTGACAGTCTTTCATTAAGTGTGGTCCACCGCATTGCTCACAACTAATTCGTATTGCGTGAATATCTTTATTCATCTTTTCCATTCGTCTCTCGAAAGCATCTATTTTTGCGGAAACGGAATCAAAGTTATGGCTAGAATCGGCTCTAGCCGCTTTAGATGAACGATATATATCTTTCTCTTGGTGCCACTCATGAGAGTGGGAGGCTGTGTTATCAATAATTTTGTAAGCTTCAGTTGCGGTTTTCTTCATAATGGAACCACCAGCTGTTATGTCGATGTCTTTTCGTGTAGCAACGTTGACACCTTGGTAGAATATTTGTACTATTTGATAAGTGTCTAAACCGTCTTGAGGACATCCTCTCAACATCCTTCCGAATCTTGTCCACGCCTCATATAATGTTTCATTTGGATTTTGCGCGAACGTAACAATTTCTCCTTGAAGTCTCACGGCTTTAGATGCCGGAAAGAATTGTTTAAGAAATTTTTCAACTAAAACATCCCATGTGTCAATCGCCCCTTCAGGTAACGATTCTAACCAATCTTTGGCTTCTCCCTTTAAAGTCCAGGGAAACAACATGAGATAGATCTGCTCATCTTCCACTTCTCGGATTTTGAATAGTGTACAAATTCTTTTAAACGTACGAAGGTGTTCGTTAGGATCTTCATTCGGTGCACCACTGAATTGGCATTGGTTAGTTACCATGTGTAGAATTTGTCCTTTGATTTCATAATCTGACGCATTAACTTCTGGCTTAATAATGGCGTGACCTTGGCCCGTGCGTGTGGCTCTCATTCGATCTTCCATACTTAGAGGTTCCGTTACTTCCATAATTGAATTTGTTGAATACGAATCACTAGAGGATTCTGATTTAACGGTTTGTGGTTCAGGAGGAATAATTAGTGGTTCAGGATCTTGGAATTGTCCTTGAATATGCTCCGGGTTCTTAATTGTGAAGTCGGGTTCAAAAGATGGATTATCGGAAATTTGAGTTGGAGTTCTTGTTCGACTAGATGACGATTCTAAAGAAAAATCAACGGTGACAATATTTGCTAGATGTCTTGATCGAGTTACAGGTGGTGAACGTATGAAAGGTGGTGAACGTTTTGCTCGGTGCATTCACTGAATATCCTATTAGTTTTTAAAAAGGAAAGAAAAATTATAATAAGTTATCCAATTAATAGACTTTTCTGATTTTGCCCACGTTTCGAATAGCCAAAAGATGCAGCAGAGGGGCAGGATTCGTTTGGTCTCAATATAATTGAGTACTGTTTGGCTCCAATAACCCGGTCCACGTACAAATCCAACTATTACTACGAACCAGAAAATTTTGATGTCTATCAATTTAACCACTTAAAATAAATTTTCGTAATTTTAAGAAATTTAGAGAAGAAGTAGAAAAAAAATTCTAAGTCCTAAAAACTAGAATGGCGAGAAATAAGAAAGAAAAAGATTGCGCGTCGAAAAAGGTCAAAAAATAAAAGGTCGAAAAATAGGCGTCGAAAAATAAAAATAAGAAAGTAGCGCGAAAAACGGCGTCGCAAAATTCTAAAGCACCTAAAACTTAATCTAAGGAATAAGCACTTAAGGGATTTTACGGCAAAGCCTAAAAATTCTAGAAGTAAAAATAACTATGGCAAAACTAAACTTAATACTAAAAGTTGCGACTATAGTCTAAAAATCTAAAGGTAATAAAACTAAAAAAAAAAAATTTTTTTTTTATAGACAAAATCTTAAAAAATATATTTTTTTTTAATAATTTTTTTTTTACGTTTTTTTTTTTTTTTTACGTTTTTGTTTTTTTTAAAAACGAATTTTTTTTTCTAAAAAAAAAACGTTTTTTTTTTTTACAAATTTTTTTTTTTTTTTTTAAAATGATTTTTTTTTACAAATTAATACTTTTTTTTATAATTATTATTTTTTTTTTCAAAACTTTTTTTTTAATTCATTTACTATTCATGAATAGTAAATGAAAAGAAATTAATTAATTTACTATTCACATGAAAGCGACATGATAGAAATTATTAATTACAATTTACATAATATACCCCTGAAGTATTTAATAAATACGACTTTTTAAAACTTTTACGATTCAAAATATATTCTAAAATATTATTATATTATTATATTCTATTTCAATATTATTATATTATTATATTCTATTTCAATATTATTATATTATTATATTTTATTTCAATATTATTATAATTAAAAATATAGCGTTTTAGCGCTCCCCGGCAGCGGCGCCAAAAACTTGATGTGGTAGCGTGAGGGTACGAAATAGTATTATTTTTAATACAAAATACTACAAAATATGACACAAGTTTTATTAATTTACGGATGGGATATACCTAAACCTTGCTACAACACTATAGGCAGTGTACCTAATCGTAGAGTAGTGTAGTTTTTAGTAAGTCCGGTTCGTTCCACAGGGAGCTGGTGATACTTACTATATTTTTAACAACTATATTTATACAAAATATATATAATTATATAAGTAGTAATATTATTATAAAAGGGGGGTTTTACCGTTTAATGACCGGTTTGTCGATTCTATATTTTAAGCGTAAAGATAAATGACAATAATTAAAGTGCGTAAAATAAATAAATGACGATAAATAAAATAACAATAAATAAAATTGCGATAGAATATGAAATAAAAGGATTATGCTTATTTAAACTTCCGTAATCATGATGTTTGACGTTTTGATTTTAATTAATTGTTACTCGGGTTAATTGTCCTTTGTCATGGTTTATTTGATACCTATCTGGTTTTTATCCATAATAGTCCATCGGTCATAAATATAAAGTGCGAGTGTCCTCGTCAAATTACCCTTATACCCGAAGTCAAATATTCCAACTAATTAAGGATTTAAACTGTGACGCAGTTATCACTTCTGTCAACAATTACACCAGTTATCACTGTATGTAATCTACCCCTGTTTTGATTAGATATGAATATTAATTTACCCACTTGATCAGTTTGAATAATCAATTACCCAACCCGAATAATTAATTAAATGATTATAATAGATTCCATATGAACGTCACTAAATAGGACAACCATAATCATTATTAATTATTAGGATAATTAATTTGAAGATAGGTTCGACAGACTCCAATGAGTTGTCACTCAATTAGACAATACCCCCCATCTATTAATAGTCAATAGTCCAATTTCCACAAGTGTCGGTCTTTTGCCCAAACCTTAATTATGGTACAAAGCCCAATTACCCAATTTTAGTAATTAGCCCAACATCATGATTACTTCGTTTTAAATAAGCATAATAATTACTTAGCTACGAGACATTAATATAAAAAGGTTGAACATAACTTACAATGATTAAAAATAGCGTAGCGTTACACGGACAGAATTTCGACTTACACACTCAAACGATCTCTATCATAAATCTTATTATTATCATAATTTAAAATTAAAATTAAGATTATTGTTATATCTTATTACATTAACATTATGATAGAGATATAGAATATAGATATTGATAATTGATATTGATAAATAAGAAAAAGATAGAAAAAGGTGTGTTTTTACATTACGATTACAAAGCCTTTTATAGGCGAATTTAGAAATTGAATTTTCACTTATGACCCCTGAACTATGCTCAATTAACAACTTTTTATTATTTAATATTATTCTTATTATGAATTATTTAAATATTATATTTTATTCTTGTGCATAGTTGACTCGTAATTTTTACACCGTTGCGTCGAGCGTTGAGAGTTGACTCTGGTCCCGGTTCCGGATTTTCGAACGTCCTTGCGTACAATTTTATATTTTGTACTTTGCGTTTTGTAACTTGTACTCTTGTCATTTTTAGACGTTCCTCATCAATAATTTGAACCTTTTTGATTGTATCTTGTACTTTTGAGCTTTTTGGACCTTTGTGTCTTCAATTCGTCGTTTTCGCCTTTTGTCTTCGCACTTATTTAAAATAAACGAATATTACTTGAAAATGGAACAATTGCAACTAAAATCTTGTCTTTCTTGGGGGATTTTGCTATGAAATATATGTTCCTTTTTAGCCTTATCACATGACATGAGGAATAGAAAGTGAATCAAAGAAAATTCTCATGCAATTCATTCAAAAATCCTAATGTTATTATATAACGGGTGAAAAGTATTCATCTTTTTATTCGTAGAACTCATTTTAACCAAACTATCTATCTCATAATTATGAGTCGATTGACTCTCTCATGTCATAAAGGTTGTGAACCAAGGAAACTTGAAATTTTACATTCATTTTTTCTAACGGCATATCTCTTTATCCTTGACGTTTAATCATCACTTGTTGTATTCGGGTTCACTCTATTATTACGCCCTTGGTGTAAACTTTCATATAATTTTCATGAGCCCATTTCATTTGAATTCTCAAATGTTGATCTTATAAACACCACATTTACTACCACGTTCTCTATGCCGAGATGGTAAAAATCTCACAGGCATAACCTTTTAAAGAATAGAACCTTCTTGCGGCTATCTTTTTTATTATCAAGAAAATTTTCACACTCGATTACTTTGCACCATGCGAGTAATGATATTGTACCCAAATAATAATCAATCACCGTCAATTCTAAATCTAAGGTGAAGTACACCATCTAAAGTTTCTCCTTTTGCCTGCGGGCTGCGGCATGAGTGTAGAGACCCGTCCTAATCCATCCGGACGAAGTCCATATCGATTATAAACGATTCACAATAGTTGATTACATTGCGAGGTACTT
Organism: Rutidosis leptorrhynchoides; assembly: GCF_046630445.1. Classification (NCBI taxonomy): domain Eukaryota; kingdom Viridiplantae; phylum Streptophyta; class Magnoliopsida; order Asterales; family Asteraceae; genus Rutidosis; species Rutidosis leptorrhynchoides. Next base: position 32,395,928 of record NC_092339.1, on the reverse strand, counting down.
GTCCTCTATATGATACATTTTACAAACATTGCATTCGTTTTTAAAAGACAAACTTTCATTTACATTGAAAGTTGACGGCATGCATACTTTTTCGTAATATATCCATCTATAATTGACTTAATAATAATCTTGATGAACTCGACGACTCGAATGCAACGTCTTTTGAAATATGTCATGAATGACTCCAAGTAATATCTCTAAGATGAGCAAATGCACAGCTGAAGATTTCTTTCGTACTTGAGAATAAACATGCTTTAAAGTGTCAACCAAAATGTTGGTGAGTTCATTAGTTTAACATAAATAATCATTTCCATCATTTTAATAGACCACAAGATTTTCATTTTCAGTTCTCATAAATAAACGTCCCATGCATAGAGACAAAAATATCATTCATATGGATTGAACACCTGGTAACCGAAATTAACAAGATGCATATAAGAATATCCCCTATCATTCCGGGAAATCCTTCGGACATGATAAAAACGAATTCGAAGTACTAAAGCATCCGGTACTTTGGATGGGGTTCGTTAGGCCCAATAGATCTATCTTTAGGATTCGCATCAATTAGTAGATCGGTTTACTAATTCTTAGGTTACCAAGCAAAAAGGGGCATATTCAGCTTCGATCATTCAACCATATAATGTAGTTTCGATTACTTGTGTCTATTTCGTAAAACATTTATAAAAACGCATGTATTCTCAGTCCCAAAAATATATATTGCAAAAGCATTTAAAAGGGGAGTAATGAAACTCACCATACTGTATTCTGTAGTAAAAATACATATGATGACATTGAACAATGCATGGTTGGCCTTGGATTCACGAACCTATAACATTTGTGTATATATATTAATACACATAATCATAGTTGAATAAGTTTATATATATAACCTATTAATGATTTTATTTTTATATTAATACTATATTTATATTTAATATATTCCTTTTATAAGATAATATATTGTGTTATGTTATGTGTGTTAAATATATATTTATGTATTTCATTTGTTTATCAGAACAGTAGTTCAAATTATACTAAGTTAATATTAGTAAAAATAATGATGATAACATTAATGATATACTTATGTTAATAATAGTTCTATTAATGATGATATTAATAATAATACTTGTAAAAATATTAATTTTTACTGTTAATGATCTTTATGATATTGATTTTAGTAATTACATAATAATAATACTCGTGATAATAATAATAATAATAATACTTATGTTAATATTAACAATTATATTATTTGTAAAAAGATACTAATACTAATATTTAATGAAAATAATAATAACATAATAAAAATGATAAGTTTAATCGTTCTCATAATACTATCGGTATTCCAAATCTTTTATATACATATACTTCTATGCATTGTGTTAATATTTTTATAACCTTTTATATCCATATGCTCATATAATTATGATCATAATCAAATCATAATGAATTTCATTTTTATACATATAACATTGTATTGTTATTAAGGATACGGTTTATGATAATTTCAATAACAATATTAATAACAATACTATTAGCAATAATAATAATACTAATGGTGATAATATTAATAATTATGATATTCATAATACTTGATAATAATAATTCTATTTATAATATTACTAATACTTACTAATAATAATAAAAGTAATAACAACAATAACAATAATAATTATAATAACAATAATAACAATAATAATAATAATAATAATAATAATAATAATAATAATAATAATAATAATAATAATAATATTAATAATTAAAAAGAAAACTACCTTCAAAAGGATTTGTTAAAAAGAAATGCCTAGGACGGGACTCGAACCCGCGACCTCCCGCTCACAACTAAACACCCATGACCATCTGAACCCATCTGCTTTTTCTGATTTATTTTACAGTTTACATATATTTATCTTATTTCTGTTTCCTATCTCGTCTTTCTCACTTGCATCGACCAGAGACATCAAAATACTAGATAACGGATTCGTATTTTTAATTTTGACTCGCAAACACCCAGAGATTATGAAATGGTTCTTGATTATCAAAACAACAAAAAGAATAAATAAAAAAAATATGCAGCACAGCTGCTGCTGCTCGTTTTTAGGAAAGAAAAAAAATAATAAAAACTTCAATTTTTAATTCCTTCAACACAATAATTTCAGGTTATAACTACAACTTAAAAGTTGTTATAAATCGTTTATTATATGCTCGACACTCGTAAATAAAACCTGAAACACCCTCAAATTTCCCAATTCAAATGAAGAACAAGATTTGACTTTTAATTGTAAAAACTTTGACTCAGGAATTCGTTCACAATTTAGTAAATTGAGACCTGATAATTTTCATACACATTCACTAGATGATTTGCGAGATATCTACACTTTTACATTTCTTCGATTTGCTCCGAATCACTTCAGAGGTTATATGGGTTCGGTTTATATATAAAAAAAACGAAGAATTGATTTGTTTATTTTAAACTTCACTTTGATTTTTCAATAGCAACAGGGGATTTATATGGTACAAACTGAATGATCAATCCAGCACAAAATCTTCAAGATTGTTTTGTATTGTGGATGGGTGTCGACAGAAATACACGGGTAGAAGGAAAAACGAAAAAGAAGGAGCAAAATAATTAAAGCAGATTTGTGATATCCCTTTTTAACGTGAGGTATCTGTTTTTATATAATATTTTTACTATTAATAATTAATAATTGGTAAATATCCTACTCATATTAATATTGTTACTTTTAAAAATAAAGATAATAATAATTATTGGTGATAATAATAATTGATAATATTGTTAATAATAATATTAGTAATAATAATACTACTATTAATGATAGTAATACTTATAACATTAATGTAACAAATTTCATATTATAACTTTTAATGATACTAATACTAGTAATAACATAACAATTATAATTAAACTTGTAATTACATATATTAATATTACAATTTATTAGTTATGTATTATCATATAATATATAATAACATATATTTAATATTTAATATATATATATATATATATATATATATATATATATATATATATATATATATATATATATATATATATATATATATAACAATTATAATTAAACTTGTAATTACATATATTAATATTACAATTTATTAGTTATGTATTATCATATAATATATAATAACATACATTTAATATTTAATATATATATATATATATATATATATATATAGATATATATATATATATATATATATATCAATACATACAGTCAATAATTATGTACCCCAATCATTTGTATATACATATATATATATATATATCTAGATACTTCAACTACTACACATTTAATTATGTTTTAAATATCTAATAGATAAATATATTAATTTTTATGTATTGAACAAATAATCTCAGAGTATAACATTATACATTAAATACTTTGTTAACGTTGACAAATTATATTCAAAATCATTTATATTCAATATACTCTATATATATATATATATATATATATATATATATATATATATATATATATATATATATATATATATATATATATATATATAATAACAGTTTTAGTTATTTTAAATTATCATTAATAAATAAATAAATAAAAAAATTTCATTAATATATCTAATTTATTATACATAGTTATTTATATATATAATCATTTATATATATACATTTGTGTTTACAATTCCAAGGTTCGTGAATCGTCGCTAATAGTCAAGGTCACTTGATTTCATAAAACAGTTCAAAAATTTTGAGACTTAATATTACAGACTTTGCTTATCGTATCGAAATCAAATAAGATTCAAGTTTAAATTTGGTCGGAAATTCCCGGGTCATCACAGTGAGCCAAATTCATCACATCTTAAAACTATGATAGCAATTCCATCACAAACTAACGTAACCTCCCCTCGGGCCGGTAAAGGCTGCAGTTTAAATATGCTTTCTATCACTACATTAGAATCATGTGATCCTTCACACGCTCAATATGATCAAGGGTAGCATTGATGTGATTATCATTATGTTACCTAAGGTCAGACATCGGGTAATTTATTGTACCTAAACAATAAATCATGACCTTTGAATCGTTAACCACTTCCTGAAAATCTTACGATGCTTCATTTCGCCTCAGTGTTAAAATCATGACTTGATCTGATTAATCACTATTCACTCTATAGAAGTATAGAGCTTACGTTTAGTAACGGATATATCGCTCGCAACACCTCAGTCCCGCTAGATTGAATTGCCTAACCTCACATTGAGATTGACACTTCCTCATTAACAACAATGTGTGTTGAATATCATATTCTTCTCACATATACAAAAGTTGCAATCGTCAATTTCATGTCATAACCTCACCATCCGAATGCTCGCTTTAGTGAGTGAACCTTATGCTTCCTGGTACATAAGAGCTGTGAGGTTTACTCCTCATAATAGACCTATCCATGCATGTTAGTGGCACATGACATCATGTCCCTACATCACCCTTACCCATTGGGGAATTCATACCATCGTGGAAATAATCACAGCTTTATTAAGAATGTGATAAAATGAATTTTCAATAATCACAAAAAGCCACTGCTTTAGCATGTCCTCATACTTGTCTAAGCAGAAATCGGGTTATTCATATCCAAGTGATCTTGAACTCTTTAGGACCATCAGAATCAAGCGATTCATGACACGTCATACATAGTGCTCGGACATCAACTATCACTTGAACGATTCAGATTCTAAGTTACAGACTACCCAAGGATCTTATTTTCCAAGCCTATCGGAATAATACTATTTCTTACGTAACACTAAACCTTAACTTATTCCAAAAGATTACTCATTTAGTGATATTAACACCACCGGTCTTCCGACTTAAAATAACAAGTCATAACCAGTTTGGCATTTTACAAAATCAATATGTAAATAACTTCTCATCCTCATACTCCATTATTCATACCTCACTTATCAGCAACATCTTCATACATGAACGTTTTAGATCCAAGAAACCTATGCCCTGATAATAGTCATCAACCATATTTAATTTCATTGGTAACATTTGTTGTTCAAATATCATCCGAAATTTTCAAAGTCCTTCACTCAATTTTCCTCGACCCTTCTCCAACTCGTAACCTCTGAAATATGAATATTATGTTTATCAAATTTTTACACGCATCATTTCCTTGTGCGGTCCTCTTGAAATTTTATCAATAAATTTATTTACTGCCACTCGTGCAAATTTTATAAAACATATATATAATAAGGTAAATAAAATTACCTTTACTTATTTTTTGGTTAGTACATATTTTTTTTTTCAAATCAAATTCTTTTATTGGTGGTTTAATTAGCTCAAATTATTTTACTTAAAATGGTATACGTTTTACTAAGAACTTCATTTCATTATTATTGTAACATTAAACGACTTAAACTTTTTTTTTTAAAATCTCTTCGACGCATTTTCTAATTTTATTTTTTACTCTACACTATGATTGGATCAAACTTCTTCTCACCTATGTGCAAGAACACAACATACCTCTTTGCGTTCCTCAACTATTCCTTATAGGATCGATCGTGGCATAAATGCGGGCTGTAAAATCAACGTCTGAAGTACGCTCAGTGGTCACCCTAGTTATAGAAAATACACTGAGTGGGTTTCTACCCTAACTGTCATTACAGAGGGTATCACAGATAGGGATTTAATGAAGCTCGTTGAGAATTTTCTACTTCCAATATTTCACGGCTAAACCGCAACACCCTCGCAAACATCAATTCTATATTTTGTGGCATGAGAAATCATCTTTCGAAGATTTTCTCACCTGGTGTAAACTATTCTTTATAGGCAATGATTCACATTCCTCTCATCCACACCTAAACTTATGAGTAAGGATAAATCCTAGATTGACTCGCCCATCTGTGTGAGGTCGTTTCTCTCGTTAAAGAAATCACACTTTTCGTATCTTCCTTTTGAGAATATAACATAATGTATTTTAAAAATCTATGATCCTCGCTATCCTCTCTGAAGGAGATACCTTAAACTTTTATGTCATTTATGTGTTTACTCTAAACATTTATTCATTCTTGGGTTGCAACTAGATATTATCCTAGTCAGGTTTCGACCTCTGATTCGACATATAATTGCAATCATGATCATAAAGTTACATTCTACAATGTGCTTTCAAAAACTCTTTCCAAAGATAAGTTCGCATATACTGAACGATATCTTTCATTAATCAATCATACCATCCTGAGAGCATTTTAGTAATTATGGCTAGCTTTACATATAAGCCTGATTAGTGACTCCTCAGCTGGCATCTCATTTCGTCTATTCACATTAGACATTTCATAAAAACCAGAGACATCATGCTATGGTTACCTTTTAAAATTAACAGTTAATACTATCCGTAACAAACACAAGCCATGAATCAAATTTCATGACTGTGATCTCCACGTACTCCTCTTTGTTTGTCTGCCCTAGTATTGCGGCATAAACGCTCAAGGTTTTAAACGAGCCTAATACTGTTCATAACACATTTCATCTGTTCATATTACTAAAATGCTTGTATAACATCATCATTTTAAATGACCTCCACATTGATAATAAAATGCACTTCGTAAAAGAACCAGTATAATTTATGAATAGTAAGATTTAAACGCTTGAAACAGAATAATATTCTATCCGTTGGAATTCACGCAAGGCCCCGAGTATACCTGGGAACGTCAAGACCAAATAAAACGAAAATATCCTCATTTGTTTACGAACAACGTCGATTGATGGCGACAACTAAATTTCGGGACGAAATTTCCATTTACTAGGGGATACTGTGACAACCCTCACTTTTTCACTCCTAATTTGACTAAAATGCCCTTAGGGTTTTCTGTGCACTTATAAACTTGCTTTAACAAAACGTCGACCGAATAGTAAAATTTTAGTCGACACTTCCTGTTAATGCATTTCTGTTACATTATAAATATTAAACTATAAGTAAATAATAATATGTGACATTTATATAAACTATAAAACAAATGGAGAAAAGAATTAAAATTTAACAAAACATGGGATGCTTTTATTTGCACATGTTTTCTTTTATATGTTTGATATTATTATTATATTTAGTATTATAATTATATATATATATATATATATATATATATATATATATATATATATATATATATATATATATATATATATATATATATATATATATATATATATATATATATATATCCATTTCCTTACCAACTCCATTATTTACTCCATATTCCTTTCTTTACTCTTAAATTCTTATCCCCTGCCCACCACCACTTGCACCCTACTTTTATCATAATATAATATATTAGTATATTATAATTGCTAGCACATGGTCATCACTTTTCCAATACATGAACCAACTCCTATTGCTATTATATATAATTTGACATTCCGATTAACAAGTAAATGGTGAAGATATGTTGGAACCACTACTACTACTACTCTCTTATATTATATATACACATCATGCATATCGGTTGGAATCACTACTACTACTCTCTTCTATTTCAAGTTATAAAGACTCCACCACCATATCATCATCAAATCTACACAAAAACACCATCATTTTAATCAAACCGCCCATAAGCTAGAAAGACATGATCTCACGTGACCATCTCTACGACTAGAGTCTATCTTACTCTATATATTAAAAAAAGGGTAAACGGTAGAAGTGGTAATATAATATAAATAGATATAATAATAATAATAATAATAATAATAATAATAATAATAATAATAATAATAATAATAATAATAATAATAATAATAATAATAATAATAATAATAATAATAATAATAATAATAATAATAATAATAATAATACTCGTAAACCAATCGGCCAAATATCTCCATGGCCTAATTTTTCCATGCTTTCAATTTAACTAGATAACATCATATTTATGTATAATAAGTGAACATGTTTTGTAAATATATACATACATATATAATATTACTACTATTATAATAAGTGAACGTGTTTTTTTGTAAGTATATATATATTATTACTCCTATTATAATAATTGAACGTGATTAGGTAGAAAGAGATAATGCAAATTAATAAAGGGGAATATAGTAATCAACTAAACTAACCCCATAATTATAATAAAAGCCGTTGAGATTTGATGAAGTTGAAACACATTTTCCCAAATATCACATTCATTCCATATATTCCTGGGAGGATTCATGCATCATACTTATAAAACTTACAAGAACTCAAAGGGTGTTTTCTTAGCAAAACAAAGGTTCATATACATCTACTTAACAACAACATTAATTCACCACAACTTGCTCAAGTAGCGTGGGAGAAAACTAGGATTAAAGAGGAGCAACTTGAAATTTTACAAGTCGATTTCGGGGCTAAACTCGGTTTCGTTTTGAAGGTATTACCAATTATATTCTAAATATTAAACTTAGTAAGCTTTATTAACCCTCTCATTTTTAATTATCTAATCGAATCGAATCAAAAACTGGCCGTTTCACTCATCGATTTTGTAGCAATATGGGAAGATTTTAGGAACTTAAACTTCATAATGAACCTGTACCTACAATATATACATATACTCTATTATATAAAATATGATTAGGATTACCTTTAGTTTTATTTTGTGTAAAGAAAATATATTGAATCAAAAGAATAATAATAATAATAATAATAATAATATAAATTTAACCTGCAAATTGATTCGTATGAAAAGTCATGGAAGATGACTTTAAGTTTTTGGAAATTTTTGTTTTCAATCCCTAAGGTTTGAGCACTATTAAAATGTTACGTAAACACTATGCTATAATTATGGATCGAACCATCAATTTTTTTATAGAGATTTAAAACAAATAAATAAAATGTCTTTATTATAGTTAAGTACCTAATACACAAAACTTAAAATATTAAATCGTAACGAGAGTTTGGTTTAAAATTAGTCAAAAATTTCTGGGTCGTCACACAAAACTTATTCAAATCAGCTCCATAATCCCTTTTTTATAAATTGAAACATCAGTACTATTATTATATAAAGTTCATATAGAATCCTTAAGTTACGAGTATTTATTTAGAATACATTTTAGAAATTGGGTTACGGGGATATTCAGCAAACGTAAAGTATGACCTTGAATCTAGATTTTTAAATTAGAGATTTGTATGTGTAAACATCATGTTATTTTAGAGTTTGCTTGTTATTAATCTATCTAAAATAATTTAGGACATACTCATTTCGGTTCGATCTCTCATTTACACGATTTTCTATGTACTTGGTTGCTACATCAAGGTGAGTTTATTTGCTCCTTTTTTAATTGCTTTTATATTATATATTTTTGGACAGAGAATACATGCGCTACTTTTATAACTGCTTTACATTTAGACACAAGTACTCAATTGTTATTATGTTGTCATGCTTTGATTCATGCAAATCCTCACTGTAATATCGCTAATTGCTACTTTGAAACGCAAGCTTAATTATTGTGAATAGCGCTATTGAGAGTAACGTCTTTTTAGCCGCTTTTTTATTTCTCTTGATTCATAGCCTTATTTTTTTTGTATCTAAATTTCTTATTGAATACAAATATATGAGAGTGTAGTTTTGTTTTGATGATAATTAATGGCCGCAAAACACATATTTGAAGTCACTGCATTCCCCACAAAATCGGGCAAATTTTGTGGGGAATTTTTTGAAAATTTTTCAATTGCATATTAGGTCCATTTTCGCAAGATAACTGGAAAACGGCGCTGCGAGCAAGACTTCCTTAAGGCTTTCCCACGTTCGAAGCAGTTTAGATTCCGAAAATAACATTTTACTATTTTTATAGGTGAATTTTACACTTTTAGATCTTAGGATAAGTAATACATTTACATGAGAATTGTTGTGTCTGTTTAAATACCACTAAGATACTTGTTTTTATTTAATATTGTATATAGGTATATCGAGAATCATGTTGGGCTACTATCTCACCACTAGCTACAAAACATTGCTGCTTTGATAACGTTTTCGTTTTAGTGTTCGAGTATTATTAGCCGCTTTTTTATTTCTCTAGATTTATAACCTTATTTTTGTTTTTCTTTCTAAATTTCATATGGAATGCGAATATATGAGAGTGTAGATTCGTTTTAATTATAATTAATGGCCAGAAAACACATATTTGAAGTCACTATGTTTCCCACAAAATCGGACAAAATTTTGTGAGAAATTTTTAGAAAAATTTTCAATTGCAGATTAGGCCCATTTTCGCAAGATAACTAGAAAACGGGGCTATGAGTAAGACTTTCTTAAGGATTTACTACGTTCGAAGCAGTTTAGATTTCCAAAATGACATTTTACTATTTTTAAATGTGAATTTTGTACATTTAGATCTTAGGATAAATAATACTCTCACATGTGAATTATTGTGCCTGTTTAAATACCGCTATGACACTTGTTTTTATTTAATATTTTATTTAGGTACATCGAGAATCATGTTGGGGCTACTACCTCACCACTAGCTACAACACGTTGCTGCTTTTATAACGTCTTTGTTTTATTGTTCGAGTATTTTTAGCCGTTTTTTATTTCTTTAAATTCATATCCTTATTTTTGTTTTTGTTTCTAAATTTCGTATTGAATGCGAATATATGAGAGTGTAGTTTCGTTTTGACGATAATTAATGGCCGTAAAACACAAATTTGAAGTCACTACATTCCCCACAAAATCGGGCAAAATTTTGTGGAAAAGTTTTTGAAAAATTTTCAATTGCAGATTAGGCCTATTTTTGCAAGATAACTAGAAAATGGAGCTACGATCAAAACTTCGTTAAGGCTTTCCCCCGTACGATGCAGTTTAGATTTCAAAAATGACATTTTACTATTTTTAATGTTGAGTTTTGCACTTTTAGATCTTTGGATAAGTAATGCCTACATATATGAATGGTTGTGCCTATTTAAATACCATTATAATACTGATTTTTATTTATTATTGTATTTAGGTATATCGAGAATCATGTTGGGACTACTATCTCACCACTAGCTACAAAATGTTGCTGCTTTTATAACGTCTTTGTTTTATTGTTCGAGTATTTTTAGCCGTTTTTTTATTTCTCTAGATTCATAGCCTTATTTTTGTTTTTGTTTTCTAAATTTCATATTGATTACGAACAAATGAGAGTGTAGTTTTATTTTGATGATAATTAATGGCCGCAAAATACATATTTGAAGTCACTACATTCCCACAAAATCGGGGAAAAATTCTGTGGGGAATTTTTTGAAAAGTTTTCAATTGCAAATTAGGCCCATTTTCGCAAGATAACTAGAAAACGGCGCTACGAGCAAGAATTCCTCAAGGCTTTCCCCCGTTCGAAGCAGTTTAGATTCCGAAGAAGACATTTTACTATTTTTAAAGGTGAATTTTGCACTTTTAGATCTTAGGATAAGTAATACCTTCACATGTGAATTGTTGTACCTGTTTAAATATCACTATAATACTTGTTTTCGTTAATATTATATTTTGGTATGTCAAGAATGATATTGGGGCTACTATCTCACCACTAGCGACAAAACGTTGCTACTTTTATAACGTATTGGTTTTATTGTTCGAGTATTTTTATCCACTTTTTTATTTCTCTAGATTCATAGCCTTATTTTTGTTTTTATTTCTAAATTTCATATTAAATGTGAATATATGATAGTGTAGTTTCGTTTTGATGATAATTAATGGTCCCAAAACACGTATTTGCAGTCACTACATTCCCCTTAAAATCGGGGAAAATTTGTGGGAAATTTTACGAAAAATCATCAGTTGCAGATTAGGCCCATTATCGCAAGATAACTAGAAAACAGTGCTACGAGCAAGACTTTCTTAAGGCTTTCCCCCGTTCGAAGTAGTTTAGATTTCGAAGATGACATTTTACTATTTTTAAAGGTGAATTACTCACTTTTAGATTTTAGGATAAGTAATACCTTCACATGTTAATTGTTGTACCTGTTTAAATACCACTATGACACTTGTTTTTATTTAATATAGTATTTATGTTTATCGAGAATCATGTTGGGGTTACTATCTCACAACTAGCTCCAAAACGTTGCTGCTTTTATAACGTATTTGTTTTATTTTTCGAGTATTTTTAGCCTTTTTTTATTTCTTTAGATTCATATCATTTTTTTTGTTTCTAAATTTCATATTGAATGCGAATATATGAGAGTGTAGTTTCGTTTTGATGATATTTAATGGCCGCAAAACACATAGTTGAAGTCACTACATTCCTCACAAAATGGGGCAAAATTTTGTGGGAAATTTTTTGAAAAATTTTCAATTGAAGACTAGTCTCATTTTTGCAAGATAACTAGAAAACAGCGCTACGATCAAGGCTTTCTTAAGGCTTTCCCCCGTACGATGCAGTTTAGATTTTGAAAATGACATTTTACTATTTTTAAAGGTGAATTTTGCACTTTTAGATCTTAGGATAAGTAATACCTTCATATATGAATTGTTGTGCCTATTTAAATACTACTATAATACTTATTTTTATTTAATATTTTATTTAGGTATATCGAGAATCATGTTGGGACTACTATCTCACCACTAGCTACAAAACGTTGCTGCTTTTATAACGTCTTTGTTTTATTGTTCGAGTATTTTTAGCCATTTTTTTATTTCTACAGATTAATAGCCTTATTTTTATTTTTATTTCTAAATTTCATATTGATTGCTAACAAATGAGAGTGTAGTTTAATTTTGATGATAATTAATGGCCGTAAAACACATATTTGAAGTCACTACATTCCCCACAAAATCGGGCAATATTTTGTGGGGAATTTTTTGATAAATTTTCAGTTGCAGATTAGGCCCATTTATGCAAGATAACTAGAAAATATCACTACGAGCAAGACTTCTTTAAGGCTTTCTCACGTTCGAAGCAGTTTAGATTTCGAAAATGACAGTTTACTATTTTTAAAGGTGAATTTTGTACTTTTTGATCTTAGGATAAGTAATACCAAAACATGTGAATTGTTGTGCATATTTAAATACCACTATGACACTTTTTTTTATTTAATATTGTATTTAGGTACATCGAGAATCATGTTGGGGCTACTATCTCACCACTAGCTACAAAACGTTGTTGCTTTTATAATGTCTTTGTTTTATTTTTTGAGTATTTCCAGCCGTTTGTTTTATTTCTCTAAATTCATAGCCTTATTTTTATTTTTGTTTATAAATTTCATATTAAATGTGAATATATGAGTGTGTAGTTTCGTTTTGATGATAATTAATGGCCGTGAAACATATATTTGAAGTCACTACATTCCCCACAAAATCGGGCAAAATTTTGTGGGGAATTTTTTGAAAAATTTTCAATAGCAGATTAGGCTCATTTTCACAAGATAATTAGAAAACGGCGCTATGATCAAGACTTCCTCAAGGCTTTACCCCGTACGAAACAGTTTAATTTTCAAAAATGGCATTTTACTATTTTTAAAGGTGAATTTTGCACTTTTAGATCTTAGGATAAGTAATAGCTTCACATGTGAATTGTTGTGCCTGTTTAAATACCACTATAATACTTGTTTTTATTTAATATTGTATTTAGGTATATCGAGAATCATGTTGGGGCTACTATCTAACCACTAGCTACAAAACGTTGCTGCTTTTATAACGTCTTTGTTTTATTGTTCGAGTATTTTTAGCCGTTTTTTTTATTTTTCTAAATTCATAGCGTTATTTTTATTTTTGTTTCTAAATTTCATATTCAATGTGAATGTATGAGAGTGTAGTTTCGTTTGATGATAATTAATGGCCGCAAAACATATATTTGAAGTCACTACATTCCCTACAAGATCGGGCAAAAATTTGTGGGGAATTTTTTGAAAAATTTTCAATTGCAGATTAGGCTTATTTTCGCAAAAATAACTAGAAAACAGTGCTACAATCAAGACTTCATTAACGCTTTCCCCCGTAAAAAGCAGTTTAGACTTTGAAAATGACATTTTACGATTTTTAAAGGTGAATTTTGCACTTTTAGATCTTAGGATAAGTAATACCTTCACATGTGAATTGTGTGCCTGTTTAAATACCACTATAATACTTGTTTTTATTTAATATTGTATTTAGGTATATAGATAATCATGTTGGGGCGACTATCTCATCACTAGCTACAAAACGTTGATGCTTTTATAACGTCTTTGTTTTAATGTTCGAGTATTTTTGGCCGTTTTTTTATTTCTCTGGATTCATAGCCTTATTTTTGTTTTTGTTTCTAAATTTCATATTGAATGCGAACATATGAGAGTATAGTTTCGTTTTGATGATAATTAATGGCCGTAAAATAGATATTTGAAATCACTACATTCCCCATAAAATCGGGCAAAATTTTGTGGGGAATTTTTTGAAAAATTTTCAATTGCGGATTAGGCCCATTTTGCAAGATAAGTAGAAAACGGGGCTACAAGCAAGACTTCCTTAAGGCTTTCCCACGTTAAAGCTGTTTAGATTTCCAAAATAACATTTTACTATTTTTAAAGGTGAATTTTTTACTTTTAAATCTTAGGATAAGTAATACCATCACATGTGAATTATTGTCCCTGTTTAAATACCACTATGACACTTGTTTTTATTTAATATTATATTTAGGTACATCGAGAATCATGTTGGGGCTACTATCTCACCACTCACTACAAAACGTTGCTGCTTTTATAACGTTTTTGTTTTATTGTTCGAGTATTTTTAGCCGTTTTTTTATTTCTCTAGATTCATAGCCTTATTTTTGTTTTTGTTTCTAAATTTCATATTGAATGTGAATATATGAGAATGTAGTTTCGTTTTAATGATAATTAATGGCCGCAAAATGTATATTTGAAGTCACTACATTCTCTACAAAATCGAACAAAATTTTGTGGGGAATTTTTTGAAACATTTTCAATTGCAGATTTTGCTCATTTTAGCAAGATACCTAGAAAAAGGCGCTACGAGCAAGACTTCCTTAAAGCTTTCCCCCGTTCGAAGCAGTTTAGAATCCAAAAATGACATTTTACTATTTTTAAAGGTGAATTTTGCACTTTTTAGATCTTAGGATAAGTAATACCTTCACATGTGAATTGTTGTACCTATTTAAATTCACATGTGAATTTTTTTTATTTAATATTGTATTTAGGTACATCGAGAATCATGTTGGGGATACTATCTCACCACTAGCTACAACACGTTGCTGCTTTTATAACGTCTTTGTTTTATTTTTCGAGTATTTTAGCCGTTTTTTGATTTCTCTAGATTCATAGCCTTATTTTTGTTTTTGTTTTCTAAATTTCAATTTGAATGTGAATATATGAGTGTGTAGTTTCATTTTGATGATAATTAATGGTCGTGAAACATATATTTGAAGTCACTACATTCTCCACATAATGGGGCAAAATTTTGTGGAGAATTTTTTGAAAAATTTTTAATTGCAGATTAGGCCCATTTTCGCAAGATAACTAAAAAATGGGGCTACGATCAAGACTTCCTTAAGGCTTTCCCCCGTACGAAACAGTTTAAATTTCGAAAATCACATTTTACTATTTTTAAAGGTGAATTTTGCACTTTTAGATCTTAGGATAAGTAATACCTTCACATGTGAATTGTTGTGCCTGTTTAAATACCACTATAATACTTGTTTTTATTTAATATTATATTTAGGTATATCCAGAATCATGTTGGGGCTACTATCTAACCACTAGCTACAAAACGTTGCTGCTTTTATAACGTCTTTGTTTTATTGTTCGAGTATTTTTAGCCGTTTTTTTATTTTTCTAAATTCATAGCGTTATTTTTATTTTTGTTTCTAAATTTCATATTCAATGTGAATGTATGAGAGTGTAGTTTCGTTTTGATGATAATTAATAGCCGCAAAACATATATTTGAAGTCACTACATTCCCTACAAGATCGGGCAAAAATTTGTGGGGAATTTTTTGAAAAATTTTCAATTGCAGATTAGGCTCATTTTCGCAAAATAACTAGAAAACAGTGCTACAATCAAGACTTCATTAAGGCTTTCCCCCGTAAAAAGCAGTTTAGACTTTGAAAATGACATTTTACGATTTTTAAAGGTGAATTTTGCACTTTTAGATCTTAGGATAAGTAATACCTTCAACTGTGAATTGTTGTGCCTGTTTAAATACCACTATAATACTTGTTTTTATTTAATATTGTATTTAGGTATATAGATAATCATGTTGGGGCGACTATCTCATCACTAGCTACAAAACGTTGCTGCTTTTATAACGTCTTTGTTTTAATGTTCGAGTATTTTTGGCCGTTTTTTTATTTCTCTAGATTCATAGCCTTATTTTTGTTTTTGTTTCTAAATTTCATATTGAATGCGAACATATGAGAGTATAGTTTCGTTTTGATGATAATTAATGCCGCAAAATACATATTTGAAATCACTACATTCCCCATAAAATTGGGCAAAATTTTGTGGGGAATTTTTTGAAAAATTTTCAATTGCGGATTAGGCCCATTTTGCAAGATAAGTAGAAAACGAGGCTACAAGCAAGACTTCCTTAAGGCTTTCCCACGTTAAAGCAGTTTAGATTTTCAAAATGACATTTTACTATTTTGAAAGGTGAATTTTTTACTTTTAAATCTTAGGATAAGTAATACCATCACATGTGAATTGTTGTCCCTGTTTAAATACTACTATGACACTTGTTTTTATTTAATATTATATTTAGGTACATCGAGAATCATGTTGGGGCTACTATCTCACCACTCACTACAAAACGTTGCTGCTTTTATAACGTTTTTGTTTTATTGTTCGAGTATTTTTATCCGTTTTTTTTACTTCTCTAGATTCATAGCCTTATTTTTGTTTTTGTTTCTAAATTTCATATTGAATGTGAATATATGAGAATGTAGTTTCGTTTTAATGATAATTAATGGCCGCAAAACGTATATTTGAAGTCCCTACATTCTCTACAAAATCGGACAAAATTTGTGGGGAATTTTTTGAAACATTTTCAATTGCAGATTTTGCTCATTTTAGCAAGATAACTAGAAAAAGGCGCTACAAGCAAGACTTCCTTAAAGCTTTCCCCCGTTCGAAGCAGTTTAGAATCCAAAAATGACATTTTACTATTTTTAAAGGTGAATTTTGCACTTTTTAGATCTTAGGATAAGTAATACCTTCACATTTGAATTGTTGTACCTGTTTAAATTCACATGTGAATTTTTTTTATTTAATATTGTATTTAGGTACATCGAGAATCATGTTGGGGATACTATCTCACCACTTGCTACAACACGTTGCTGCTTTTATAACGTCTTTGTTTTATTTTTCGAGTATTTTTGCCGTTTTTTGATTTCTCTAGATTCATAGCCTTATTTTTGTTTTTGTTTCTAAATTTCATATTGAATGTGAATATATGAGTGTGTAGTTTCATTTTGATGATAATTAATGGCCGTGAAACATATATTTGAAGTCACTACATTCTCCACATAATGGGGCAAAATTTTGTGGGAAATTTTTTAAAAAATTTTTAATTGCAGATTAGGCCCATTTTTGCAAGATAACTAAAAAATGAGGCTACGATCAAGACTTCCTTAAGGCTTTCCCCCGTACGAAGCAGTTTAAATTCGAAAATGAATTTTTACTATTTTTAAAGGTGAATTTTGCACTTTTAGATATTAGGATAAGTAATAACTTCACATGTGAATTGTTGTGCCTGTTTAAATACCACTATAATATTTATTTTTCTTTAATATTGTATTTAAGTATATCGAGAATCATGTTGGGGCTACTATCTCACCACTAGCTACAAAACGTTGCTGCTTTTATAACGTCTTTGTTTTATTGTTCGAGTATTTTTAGCCCTTTTTTTATTTCTCTAGATTCATAGCCTTATTTTTGTTTTTGTTTCTAAATTTTATGTTGAATCCGAACATATGAGAGTGTAGTTTCTTTTTGATGATAATTAATGGCCGCAAAACACATATTTGAAGTCACTACATTCCCCACAAAATCGGGCACAATTTTGTGAAGAATTTTTTGATGAATTTTCAATTGCAGATTAGGCTCATTTTTGCAAGATAACTAGAAAACGGCGCTACGAGTAAGACTTCTTTAAGGCTTTCCCACGTTCGAAAGCAGTTTAGATTTCGAAAATGTCATTTTACTATTTTTAAAGGTGAATTTTGTACTTTTTGATCTTAGGAGAAGTAATACCATCACATGTGAATTGTTGTGCCTGTTTAAATACCACTATGACACTTGTTTTTATTTAATATTGTATTTAGATACATCGAGAATCATGTTGGGGCTACTATCTCACCATTAACTACAAAACGTTGCTGCTTTTATAACGTCTTTGTTTTATTGTTCGAGTATTTTTACCTTTTTTCTCTAGATTCATAGCTTTATTTTTGTTTTTGTTTCTAAATTTCATATTAAATGTGAATATATGAGAATGTAGTTTCATTTTAATGATAATTAATGGTCGCAAAACATATATTTTAAGTCACTACATTCTCCACAAAATCGGACAAAATTTTGTGGGGAATTTTTTGAAACATTTTCAATTGTAGATTAGGCCCATTTTAGCAAGATAACTAGAAAACGGCGCTACGAGCAAGTCTTCCTTAAGGCTTTCCCCCGTTCGAAGCAGTGTAGATTCCGAAAAAGACATTTTACTATTTTTAAAGGTGAATTTTGCACTTTATAGATATTAGGATAAATAATACCTTCACATGTGAATTGTTGTACCTGTTTAAATACCACTATGACACTTGTTTTTATTTAATATTGTATTTGGGTACATCGACAATCATGTTGGGGCTACTATCACACCACTAGCTACAACACGTTGCTGCTTTTATAACGTCTTTGTTTTATTTTTCGAGCATTTTTAGCCATTTTTTCATTTCTCTAGATTCATAGTCTTATTTTTGTTCTTGTTTATAAATTTCATATTGAATGTGAATATATGAGTGTGTAGTTTTATTTTGATGATAATTAATGGCCGTGAAACATATATTTGAAGTCACTACATTCCCCACAAAATCGAGCAAAATTTTGTGGGAAATTTTTTGAAAAACTTTCAATTGCAGATTAGGCCCATTTTCGCAAGATAACTAGAAAACGGTGATAAGATCAAGACTTCCTTAAGGCTTTCCCCCGTACGAAATAGTTTAAATTTTAAAAATGACATTTTACTATTTTTAAAGGTGAATTTTGCACTTTTAGATCTTAGGATAAGTAATACCTTCACATGTGAATTGTTGTACCTGTTTAAATGCCACTGTGCCACTTTTTTTTATTTAATATTGTATTTAGCTACATCGAGAATCATGTTGGGGCTACTATCAGACCACTAGCTACAACACGTTGCTGCTTTTATAACGTCTTTGTTTTTTTTTTTCGAGTATTTTTAGCCATTTTTTTATTTCTCTAGATTCATAGCCTTATTTTTGTTCTTGTTTCTAAATTTTATATTGAATGCGAACGTATGAGAGTGTAGTTTCGTTTTGATGATAATTAATTTTAACGCCCCGTCCTATGTAGAGACCCGTCCTAATCCATCCGGACAACGTCCATATCGATTATAAACGATTCACAACAGTTGATTACATTGCAAGGTACTTGACCTCTATATGATACATTTTACAAACATTGCATTCGTTTTTGAAAAGACAATCTTTCATTACATCGAAAGTTGACGGCAGGCATACCATTTCATAATATATCTAACTATAATTGACTTAATAATAATCTTGATGAACGCAACGACTCGAATGCTACGTCTTTTAAAATATGTCATCAATGACTCCAAGTAATATCTCTAAGATGAGCAAATGCACAACGGAAGATTTCTTTCATACCTGAGAATAAACATGCTTTCAAGTGTCAACCAAAAGGTTGGTGAGTTCATTAGTTTAACATAAATAATCATTTTCATCATTTTAATAGACCACAAGAATTTCATTTCCAGTTCTCATAAATATATGTCCCATGCATAGAGACAAAAATATCATTCATATGGATTGAACACCTGGTAACCGACATTCACAATATACATATAAGAATATCCCCATCATTCCGGGATCCTCCTTCGGACATGATATAAATTTCGAAGTACTAAAGCATCCGGTACTTTGGATGGGGCTTGTTGGGCCCGATAGATCTATCTTTAGAGTTCGCGTCAATTAGGATTTCTGTTCCCTAATTCTTAGATTACCAGACTATATAGGGTGATATTCGATTTGATAATCTAACCATAGAATGTAGTTTCGATTACTTGTGTCTATTTCGTAAAACATTTATAAAAGCAGTGCATGTATTCTCAGTCCCAAAAATATATATAAAAAGGGAGTAATGAAAACTCACGCATATAATTATTGTAAAACAGTTAATAAAGCATTTGCATATATTCTCAGCCCAAAAATGTAATGAGTAAAAAGGGAGTAAATGAAACTCACCTACTGTATTTTGTAGTAAAAATACATATTACGACATTGAACAATTGTGGGGTTGACCTCGGATTCACGAACCTATATCAAGTATATATATTAACACATATAATTAACATGTAATAATAATTAAACTAGTTTATATATATTAATTATATAATATATTATTTATTATAATGTATTTGTTATTTTCAAAGGTTACATATACCTATATATGTTACTTTTATATTAAAATAGTAAATTAGATAGTTTTATGATGTATGTAATAATTATATTTTTATATAAATATCTTTTATTTGTTAAAATAATATTTATGATAATACTAAAATAATGATAATAATACTAATAATGATATTGATAATAATTATTTTGATAATAACATTAGTCTTTTTATTTGTAGTAATAATAATAATAATAATAAAAAAAATACTAATAATAATAAAGAATCATATAACAACAATAATTAATAATAATAACAATAATAATAGAAATAAAAATAGTAGTAATAATAATGATAACTACCTTAATGGGAAGAGTTTCAAAAAAAATAAATATAAACTGCCTGCGCTCAGGCTCGAACCCAAGACCTCTCGTTCCACACAAACACCCATTAACCATTCCTCCATTTGTGCGTTGCTGATTCAATTCCTAAACTAAATCTATAAAACTCATTTTAGCCTGCTGTCTTCTTTTTCCTTGCTTATTATTTTCAAAATCATCTAACTATTACGATCACCATCATCATCATATAAACCTTCGTTTGTTTCATCTAATACCATGATCATGTACTTCACACATCATCATGAAATTACATCACGATCATCTCCATCATCCGTTTATACCATTTTAAATTATCATCACCTTTTCCTTGTACTCGACAGCATTATCTTCATAATGATCATTCATAGTATGCTCATCATTTTAATTGATCAATCGTGTAGTGATGTGTTCGGCCCAAGTTTAATTCATCAAGCCTAACTAGCACATAAGCCCAACTAGAAAATGAAATGCAGCCCAACATGTTAATGGCCTGCAGCCCAAATAGATTTAATTAAAGGATCGTTGGATACATTGAGTGGTAAAAAAAATATAAAGAACTGGAAACATGAGTGGATTAGGTACCCCATCTGCACAGTTTGATGATAAGGATTTGGTCATAACAACCATACCACTTGATATCAAATATATCGATATCATCTCATCTACATAAACATCATCGTCCTATCATAATCATCATCTCCTAATCAACCCTTCATGATCGTATCATTACCAACTCATCATCATTTATCGTTATCGTTTTCATCTGTCTTCGTGTGTGTTTTATAGAAACAGCATAAGAAAACAGCGACAATATCATGTTAATAAATTACGTGAAACATGATACATGAATTGTGTGCTTTAGTATGAGGAACGTGTAATATCTTTGGCCAGGTTACTGTTGCAAGTAATAGTTGTAGGAAGGTGTTTGAGCTGGGGCTGTTTGATCACAATAAAAAAAAATAAAAAAAAATAAACTCGAGCAGCTGCAGCAACAATAATTTTGATGTAGTGGTTTGGTTGAAAAAACAGAAAAATAAAAGGAAGTGTGGGGGTTGATGATGGTTTGATGGTTAGTGGCGGTTTGTGATCAAAGAAAGTGATAACGGGTGGTGATTGTGGTTAAATGGTATTAGTTGGGTGATTCTGGTATTGACTTGAATAAAAAAAAACAGCAAAGTAGTAGGAACCGGCGGGGTTTATGGTGGTTGTTTGTGGCGTTTAAAAAAATAACCGTAGCAGTATACATATATATCATGAAGTAGAAACAAGAAAAGTGCAGCGTTTAATAAACATAAAGAGTGCAACACCCCAAATGGGTTTAAGGAGTTTTTCGGTTATGGTGAGAGTTTGGTGATCGAAAATGTCCTGGGTGGTGTCATGGTGTGGGTTGTATAGCAAAACCACAAAAAAAATGAAGGTTGGTGAGTGCTTTCCCTTATGCAGATGGGTGAAGATATAGAGGGTATATAGCTAGTGGATATATGATAAATGATTAATCAAATGAAACAAAAGAAGCATACAGTAATATTATGCTAATTATTTCAATCATACACAGCATAGCCATCATTCACTTTTTGGATATCGACATACATATTTTAATTATTTAGACTTTATGTTTTCACGGACTGGATCTCGTGTTCCTTGCTAAACAGTTTACAACAGACAAAAGTCATCTTAAAGATCCCAAAATTTTATATTAACCATATTTATTTATTTTGGTCATTATGGTATAAAATTCAATACTTAATTTGTTAACTAAAAATTACATCAACCGTCCCTCTCAATTATGGGTAAAATATAAAAAGTGTTAAATTTAATAACTAGATCCTAAATACATTTTTAGTAAGCCTAAAATTTATAGAACTCATTTTCGGATCACCGTTTATTTTAAAATCACACAAGTTTGTATTTAACTTGCTTAATAGCGATCGACTGACAAACGAGTGCTATTATTGTTTACTAAATAAATTCGGAACTATATTTATGTATTCAATATACCTTATTTATATATATAGATATGTTTTAAATAATAATTATTATATATTATTTTATTTTATATAGTTAATTATAATATATTTCAAATTATTTATATATATATATATATATATATATATATATATATATATATATATATATATTTAAATATATACGTATCTATTTACAAATAGTTGTTCGTGAATCGTTCGGGAGTAGTCAAAGGTCAAATGATATTATGAATATAGTTTACAAACTTTGTTACTCAACATTACAGACTTTGCTTATCGTGTCGAAACCATATAAGATTCAAGTTTAAATTTGGTCGGAAATTCCCGGGTCACTACAGTACCTACCCGTTAAAGAAATTTCGTCCCGAAATTTGAGTGAGGTTGTCATGGTTAACAATAAGAATGTTTTCATGACAAATATGAGTTGATAAATAGAATTTTATCACAGGGTGTAACCTGGATAAAATAATTAGTTTATTCGAAGCGTACGAGTGAAGCTATCACGAAAGAATGAAATGAAGAAATAGAGATTCGTCTTAGCTTTTGACGTAATCAGGGTTGAATTTAGAACATAAGGTGCGTCATATCTTTTGACGTTGTCTTGGTTGAATTCCGGAATTCAAGTGATTTAAAGAAAATCTTTGAAATCTAAAAGATTTGATTCTTCGACGAATAAGGAAATTAAGATCTCTATAATTAAATACGGTGATCTACCTTGATTACTCTGTCTGATATTTCCATTATTAATTTACCTTTTCCGTTCCATTAGTTTTCACCACTTTTATACTCAATTCCAAATTCAAAAGATTTTTGAAAATGCTTAATCCAGTTCTGATCCTTATCCTTATCCTTACTATCACAAAAATCATTCTCCTTTTCCAACTTCTACCGAAACAATCTGTTTACTTCTACCATTACCTTGGGGTGATACTATTCTTAATTATACCGTGTCTTTATATTGCTATTCGTATTAATGTACACGGTTTGTGATTTCAGTGTTGTTGTCGAGTTTTATATCTTCCCTTACGTTTCAGAGCTCTTTGCCTTTTTATTCTCTTCTCGGCCTCTAATAAGACGAGTAACGGTCCAGAATTCGTAAGTATGGAGTTTCGAATGAACTTAATGTTCTAATCAAGAAAGAACGTAATAGCACGATTTGATTTGTCAAATTACCAGAATTACTGAGAATAGAACTATCAAGAATATATTTTCTTGATATGTTCAGAGGTGAATTAGAATGAAAGAGTTATGTAACATGGCACACGATGATGGTATGATCCACTGTGAACCATCATCACGTTTCATTAGAAACTCAGCATGACTTACTGTAATATAATCACGTTGGCCGGATGTCATTATATTATACTAACTCATGCTTCAATTCCCAACACTTCTCCATAATTCATTCATAATTTATACTTAGGTTTTACAGAAGTTTCCAATATAATGGAATACAGAAAACACGAAGAGATAGATAATTTCGGACAAGAATATTTATGAAAATATCCTCATAAATATCGAAGATATTTATGATGATATTTTAGAGTTTCTAAGTTCGAAGGTCGATGAAGAAAAATTTTCCGTAAGATTTTAACATGACTACGGAGCAAGATATACGTTGAAGGTTTCATTGGATCCAGAATTACCTGGATTCTTTGAATATAGGGTATGGTTCTTGTATTTTTTCTTGGTCTCCTTCGTGGTTAGCTCAATTCGTTTTCCAATTCTAACTTTTCTGAGCTTTTCTAACATCCTATTTTTTTTATCATAAAACTTCCAACAATTAAGGTCGTTTACGGTTTTTGCTGCTTCATCAGCATTTCGAGGACTAGTTCGCAGTTCGGGGTGTTTTTCAGAAACTTCACATTCAAGCATGTAAGTCCAGATGATAGATGTTATATGTACACATATAACTGTTGGCATAGGCATGCTGCGAGATTTCAAAATACTGATTGCTAATTCTCGATGATTCATATGGCAATTCTTGTTACAAGATGCAGATGAGTAAATGATGGGGTTTTGATAAATATAATGATTTTTCAAAAAAAAATCCTAGATCATTACGGTTGCTGATAAGCTTACTGCTAATGTGGTGGAATATAAATGGTTCAGGCGAAAAAGCAACGTATATATCAAGGTTATAATAAGGCTGTTTTGACTGAAAAGTCGAAGTTGACTTGCTGGAGCTGTGACAAAACTGACTACTTTGAAAAAGTATTGGAATACTATTTTCGGTAATAACAATACCAAAGGAGCTAACACAGATACGTGTTGAATGTTTACTCAGGTTTCGAGTGTTTTTCAGGTGCATAACTATATGCATCAATCTTTTCTTCCGTAGATGAAGTGCGGTTGGTTCATCCTCTCGATTGAGGTGTTTTCAAGAATCATGAAGGGTTTGAACGCAAATTGTAATCGTCAAGATACAAATGAGGTTTAAGATGAAATCAAGTGGCAAACTTGAAGATATGTTTAGTTTCATATGTTATAATCAATATTTTAATTCTTTTTAATTGTCTAATGTTGGTAGTCCTCGGTTGATAGTCCACAGTTAGCAATTCAATAATTCATATGTAGTTTATTATATAATATTGGAATTAATTAATACGTATCGTGACCCGTGTACATGTCTCAGACTCGATCACAACTCAAATTATATATATTATTGTAGAATCAACCTCAACCATGTATAGAGAACTCGTTCATTACTGCATATAGAGTGTCTATGGTTATTCCAAATAATATATATAAATGCGTCGATATGATATGTCAAAATCTTGTATACGTGTCCCGATATTTAAAGTGCGTAAAATAAATAACAAAAATTAAATAGCGATAAATAAAGTGCGTAAAGTAAATAACAGAAATTAAATGACGATAAATAAAATTGCGAGAATGTAAATTGCGATAATTAAATTGCGATAAATAAAATGTAATCGGTTAGCTAGGAACAATTATCTAGGAACAGTTAGCGTGGATTCTTAACAAAATTTC